>NW_026109600.1:0-5000 GCF_024516045.1 Bombus affinis
AAGACCGAAAAGGTTTTTTCGAGTTATCTCGCTTAAAAGTGTTACAAGGTAGGAATATATTTGCATAAATGGACGTATCTCGACGTTTTACGTCGGGATTAAGCGTTTATTTGGTCGCTGGAACGTTTTCTAGAAACGGAACTATGCGACGGGACGTTGGGACTTTGAAGAAGTTCGGCCGGTGCGAAAGGACCGAAAAGGTTTTTTCGAGTTATCTCGCTTAAAAGTGTTACAAGGTAGGAATATTTTTGCATAAATGGACGTATCTCGACGTTTTACGTCGGGATTAAGCGTTTATTTGGTCGCTGGAACGTTTTCTAGAAACGGAACTATGCGACGGGACGTTGGGACTTTGAAGAAGTTCGGCCGGTGCGAAAAGACCGAAAAGGTTTTTTCGAGTTATCTCGCTTAAAAGTGTTACAAGGTAGGAATATATTTGCATAAATGGACGTATCTCGACGTTTTACGTCGGGATTAAGCGTTTATTTGGTCGCTGGAACGTTTTCTAGAAACGGAACTATGCGACGGGACGTTGGGACTTTGAAGAAGTTCGGCCGGTGCGAAAAGACCGAAAAGGTTTTTTTCGAGTTATCTCGCTTAAAAGTGTTACAAGGTAGGAATATTTTTGCATAAATGGACGTATCTCGACGTTTTACGTCGGGATTAAGCGTTTATTTGGTCGGTGGAACGTTTTCTAGAAACGGAACTATGCGACGGGACGTTGGGACTTTGAAGAAGTTCGGCCGGTGCGAAAAGACCGAAAAGGTTTTTTCGAGTTATCTCGCTTAAAAGTGTTACAAGGTAGGAATATATTTGCATAAATGGACGTATCTCGACGTTTTACGTCGGGATTAAGCGTTTATTTGGTCGCTGGAACGTTTTCTAGAAACGGAACTATGCGACGGGACGTTGGGACTTTGAAGAAGTTCGGCCGGTGCGAAAAGACCGAAAAGGTTTTTTCGAGTTATCTCGCTTAAAAGTGTTACAAGGTAGGAATATATTTGCATAAATGGACGTATCTCGACGTTTTACGTCGGGATTAAGCGTTTATTTGGTCGCTGGAACGTTTTCTAGAAACGGAACTATGCGACGGGACGTTGGGACTTTGAAGAAGTTCGGCCGGTGCGAAAAGACCGAAAAGGTTTTTTCGAGTTATCTCGCTTAAAAGTGTTACAAGGTAGGAATATTTTTGCATAAATGGACGTATCTCGACGTTTTACGTCGGGATTAAGCGTTTATTTGGTCGCTGGAACGTTTTCTAGAAACGGAACTATGCGACGGGACGTTGGGACTTTGAAGAAGTTCGGCCGGTGCGAAAAGACCGAAAAGGTTTTTTTCGAGTTATCTCGCTTAAAAGTGTTACAAGGTAGGAATATATTTGCATAAATGGACGTATCTCGACGTTTTACGTCGGGATTAAGCGTTTATTTGGTCGCTGGAACGTTTTCTAGAAACGGAACTATGCGACGGGACGTTGGGACTTTGAAGAAGTTCGGCCGGTGCGAAAAGACCGAAAAGGTTTTTTTCGAGTTATCTCGCTTAAAAGTGTTACAAGGTAGGAATATTTTTGCATAAATGGACGTATCTCGACGTTTTACGTCGGGATTAAGCGTTTATTTGGTCGCTGGAACGTTTTCTAGAAACGGAACTATGCGACGGGACGTTGGGACTTTGAAGAAGTTCGGCCGGTGCGAAAAGACCGAAAAGGTTTTTTTCGAGTTATCTCGCTTAAAAGTGTTACAAGGTAGGAATATATTTGCATAAATGGACGTATCTCGACGTTTTACGTCGGGATTAAGCGTTTATTTGGTCGCTGGAACGTTTTCTAGAAACGGAACTATGCGACGGGACGTTGGGACTTTGAAGAAGTTCGGCCGGTGCGAAAAGACCGAAAAGGTTTTTTTCGAGTTATCTCGCTTAAAAGTGTTACAAGGTAGGAATATATTTGCATAAATGGACGTATCTCGACGTTTTACGTCGGGATTAAGCGTTTATTTGGTCGCTGGAACGTTTTCTAGAAACGGAACTATGCGACGGGACGTTGGGACTTTGAAGAAGTTCGGCCGGTGCGAAAAGACCGAAAAGGTTTTTTCGAGTTATCTCGCTTAAAAGTGTTACAAGGTAGGAATATTTTTGCATAAATCGACGTATCTCGACGTTTTACGTCGGGATTAAGCGTTTATGTCGTCCCCAAGACCTTCTACAAAGTTTCGATTTTTTCGTTGGGACTTTGAAAAATTTCCGTATCGAACACGTTTTTTTCGAGTTATCTCGCTTAAAAGTGTTACAAGGTAGGAATATTTTTGCATAAATGGACGTATCTCGACGTTTTACGTCGGGATTAAGCGTTTATTTGGTCGGTGGAACGTTTTCTAGAAACGGAACTATGCGACGGGACGTTGGGACTTTGAAGAAGTTCGGCCGGTGCGAAAAGACCGAAAAGGTTTTTTCGAGTTATCTCGCTTAAAAGTGTTACAAGGTAGGAATATATTTGCATAAATGGACGTATCTCGACGTTTTACGTCGGGATTAAGCGTTTATTTGGTCGCTGGAACGTTTTCTAGAAACGGAACTATGCGACGGGACGTTGGGACTTTGAAGAAGTTCGGCCGGTGCGAAAAGACCGAAAAGGTTTTTTCGAGTTATCTCGCTTAAAAGTGTTACAAGGTAGGAATATATTTGCATAAATGGACGTATCTCGACGTTTTACGTCGGGATTAAGCGTTTATTTGGTCGCTGGAACGTTTTCTAGAAACGGAACTATGCGACGGGACGTTGGGACTTTGAAGAAGTTCGGCCGGTGCGAAAGGACCGAAAAGGTTTTTTCGAGTTATCTCGCTTAAAAGTGTTACAAGGTAGGAATATTTTTGCATAAATGGACGTATCTCGACGTTTTACGTCGGGATTAAGCGTTTATTTGGTCGCTGGAACGTTTTCTAGAAACGGAACTAACGGACGTTGGGACTTTGAAGAAGTTCGGCGGTGCGAAAAGACCGAAAAGGTTTTTTCGAGTTATCTCGCTTAAAAGTGTTACAAGGTAGGAATATTTTTGCATAAATCGACGTATCTCGACGTTTTACGTCGGGATTAAGCGTTTATGTCGTCCCCAAGACCTTCTACAAAGTTTCGATTTTTTTCGTTGGGACTTTGAAAAATTTCCGTATCGAACACGTTTTTTCGAGTTATCTCGCTTAAAAGTGTTACAAGGTAGGAATATTTTTGCACAAATGGACGTATCTCGACGTTTTACGTCGGGATTAAGCGTTTATTTGGTCGCTGGAACGTTTTCTAGAAACGGAACTATGCGACGGGACGTTGGGACTTTGAAGAAGTTCGGCCGGTGCGAAAAGTCCGAAATGGTTATTTCGAGTTATTTCGTTAAAAAGCGTTATAAGGTATAATTTTTTTGACAGGGATCGTTATATCTCTATTAAATACAATCGGATTAAACATTTTTTGTCGAATTTTTTGAAAAATTAGCTTCCGTCGGACTGATACGACTGGGATATTTTTGCAATTTTTTCGTTAATTAATGTTACAAGGTATATATCTTTTTACATATTTCGTGTTATTTTTAACGTGTTTTAATCGATTATAAAGTTATTTTTCGTCCATAGTCGATAAAACTGTATGTTTACTGATGCAATTTTTCGGTGAAAAAAAAAATTAATTTTTTGGTAAAAATGCATTTATAATATGTTAATAATGCTTGTGGTAAAATATTTCGATGGTTGGATATCGCCTTTATATAGTAGTTATTGAACGTGCGAGCGACTAAGTTCCAGCGTCCCTTCCGAACGGTACGTTGCTACGGAGGTTTTGCACCATAAGCGCGCGGCCGCTAGCCCGACCGGCGCCGGCCTTCCGGCCGGCCCCTTGGTATCTATAAGAGAAGCGTCGAGCCGGACGGTTCGGTCGGAACAGCGCTGGGCGCGTGGCTATTCTACGGCCTCGGTTGAGAATTCAGTCACCGCTCCTCGAGTCTTAGTGTATTTTACGCTATTTCTCGACTGTTCCTCCGTTCTCGTACTGGTTTTTTCTCTACACTGCTGCGCCGCGGGTCGAAGTCTAGGACGTAATGACCGTTAACGTGGGCAAGCTTCCCCTTAGTCGGGAAGCTGGTGACCTGTGTGCACGTATTTGACAAAAGTTGGATGCGTGTGTGCTTGTACTTACGGAGTAGCCATTCTTGCAGAGACCATCGGTTGTAAGCTATTTGTAGCTGCACGATGGTCCTTTTGGCGTTCTGTAGAGTGCGTTATCTTCTGGTAACGCGTCTCTACAGAGGTGTTGAAGCTTATAAAAGAATATTCTTACGGTATGTCCAGCATGCGTATACGTGCTTTACCGCTAAGTTATATTCTACGAGAGAAGTTGGAGGAGAAAAGTTACAAACAGAAATAATTCTGTGAAGTATGAATCTTTGTATCGATATATGATGGTGAGAGAGGAGGAGAATTAAAGTGGCTGAGTGACGTTGTTACTGAACCATGGAACGTTGCTCTCTAAGTCATATTACATATATATATAAAATGAAAAGTCTCGTCGTACGGTGCTTACGTCCCACCTACGACACAGAGAGAACTTTTAAACGAAAATGCTGGTTTTTGGGAATATATTATAAGATCCCTGGTTGATCCTGCCAGTAGTCATATGCTTGTCTCAAAGATTAAGCCATGCATGTCTCAGTACATGCCGCATTAAGGTGAAACCGCGAATGGCTCATTAAATCAGTTATGGTTTCTTAGATCATACCTACATTTACTTGGATAACTGTGGTAATTCTAGAGCTAATACATGCAAACAGATTCCGACCAGAGATGGTAGGAATGCTTTTATTAGATCAAAACCAATCGGTGGCGGATGGCTCGTCTGTCCGTCCATCGTTTGTTTTGGTGACTCTGAATAACTTTGTGCTGATCGCATGGTCATCTAGCACCGGCGACGCATCTTTCAAATGTCTGCCTTATCAACTGTCGATGGTAGGTTCTGCGCCTACC
>NW_026109600.1:7500-10000 GCF_024516045.1 Bombus affinis
GTGGATCGGGTAACCTAGAACGAAAACGCATTGCGTGGATGTTGGCCCGCTATGATAATGATGATGATGACGATGACTATGATGACGATGCGTAGCAACGATTCGTAACTAGTCTAGCCGAAGTTGGTTCAGAGGGGACCGCAGGCTGTCTACCCTCGATGTCGTGAGTCGGACACCCGTGCCGTCGCTAGAGTTTTTTCAAAGCTCGGCTTCTGGATATTGGGAAGAAAGACCGCTCGAGGACGACGGCTGCGCGTGCGTCCCATCGAATTTTTTTTTTTTTATACCACCTGAACGACTAAAGTTTCGTCTAGTTCGTCGCATATAACCCGTTCAGAGGGGACCGCAGGCTGTCTATCCTCGTTGTCGTGAGTCGGACACCCGTGCCGTCGCTGAAGTTTTTTCAAAGCTCGGCTTCTGGATATTGGGAAGAAAGACCGCGCGAGGTAGATGGATGCGAGTCCCATCGAATTTTTTTATTTTTTAAAAAAAACAATCACCTGAACGGAGATGTGTTCTCTTTCGTCGATTTTTCACGCTTTGAGTCGTCGCGATCGCCATCCGTTCGGAGGAGATCGCCGACTTCGAAGCCTCGATGTCGTGAGTCGGACACCCGTGCCGTCGCTAGAGTTTTTTCAAAGCTCGGCTTCTGGATATTGGGAGGAAAGACCGCTCGAGGCCGAGGGTCGCGCGAGTCCCATCGAATCTTTACATCACCCGAACGATGGAGGCGCACGCTCTTTTTCTTGAATAATTGGACGAGAGGAATGCATATCGTATTATATATACACACACACACATATATATATATATGGGCTAGCCACCGTGCGTATTTCTTCGCGAGATCGTGTGCTGCACAGAGGATTCAGAATCGGGTGTTATATCCCCGTCGTTTCCTGACGAACGGAGCTTCGATCTCGATGGTTGTTATATATCATAATGTACTTTTCGCCCGGCCGGCGGACGCGCGTATCTTCGCGCGTTCGTCGGATTTCATTTTCGAACGTTTTCGTGTCGTCGATCTTCCGGCGACTTCTGCGCGTCCGATTCCCGTTGGTCGGTCGTGTCGGATCTCGGCTTCGCTCGAACCGAGTATTAAGAGTACATGGAGTACAAGAGTTTTAAAAAATATATGAAAAGATTACCCTGAACGGTGGATCACTTGGCTCGTGGGTCGATGAAGAACGCAGCTAATTGCGCGTCAACGTGTGAACTGCAGGACACATGAACATCGACATTTCGAACGCACATTGCGGTCCACGGATACAATTCCTGGACCACGCCTGGCTGAGGGTTGCTCACGTAAACCTAAGACTGCTTGCGTTGCGTGTCGTTCCTCTCTATCTGTCTCTCTCTGTCCCTTGGTGCCTTCGACAACCCGCCGTCGTTCTTACGATACGTAGAACGTTTCAGAGTCGGAGGAAGCGCACGAAGAAGGATACGAACAAGAGCGGACGCGAGAGAACGTACGCGACGTACGAGCGATTGTTGGACGCTCGTCGGCGTTCGTCGCGGTCGTGTCGAGACCGTGCAATTCGTACGCATGCTCGATATATAAACTATCGTGTTCACGGGAGACACTACGAAACTCTACCTCTGTCTCTCTCTGTCCCTTGGTGCCTTCGACAACCCGCCGTCGTTCTTACGATACGTAGAACGTTTCAGAGTCGGAGGAAGCGCACGAAGAAGGATACGAATAAGAGCGGAGAGAACCGTCACGGACCTGCGTGAGTGCTAGCGGCGTCGTGAGTCGTCCTTTCGTACGACCGCCCGCTTATGCACCGCTTCGTGTCGGTTATCGAATATATTATATATATATATATATATATATATATATATACGTAGTGTTGTCCTCGTGACCGATTTTTTTTTCATATCAGCAGATTTGCATACGTTTGCAGGTTTTCGATGAGCACGATGTCCGCGCCCCCGACGTCGTCTTAAATGAATATTATTTTGGCGAGACTGAGAGAAAGCAAATATGGGAACTCGGTCGAGAGAGGAGAGAAGGAGAACAGCCTCAGATAAAAGTAAACTTGGTAACGGTGCGGAATTTTGCCGTACAACCGTCTTTTCTTAAGACGTTTTACTCGAATAGCCCCAGGGATCTAATGCCCACTCCGTCTCTTCGTGCGTAGAGATATACTCTGCGCGAGCGACTGACAACGACGAGGACCGTCGCATCGATGGGTCGTCGTTGCGTTTAACATACTCTGTGCTTGTAATTTATCCCCGAAAGAGAGCCGTAGATCCGGGAACGCACACGTGATTTCTTCGAGCGCTGATGACTTAGGGAGATGATCCCCAGGCGTTGCGCGGAGATCGGAGAGTACGCGTTACTTGTATCGGGACGAATTTTCCCCGTCGTTCGCGTATCTCTCTGCCCGCCGGCCCTGGCCCAAAGCCACGTTCGTCGGAAATCGTAGAAATCGTGTGCGAACTAGCGCGTGTCTATGATCGGCTACGGGTGTTTTACCAAGCTCGAGGTGTTGCGCAACGT
>NW_026109600.1:12500-15000 GCF_024516045.1 Bombus affinis
TACTCCGCCGTCAGTGGCAAGTGGGAAGGCACGCGAGTCTCGTTTTCCCCTCGTGGGTTCGGGACCGTCCTTCATGAAGCTCTGACGAGTAGGAGGGTCGCGGCGGTGTGCGCAGAAGGGTCTGGGCGTGAGCCTGCCTGGAGCCGCCGTCGGTGCAGATCTTGGTGGTAGTAGCAAATACTCCAGCGAGGCCCTGGAGGACTGACGTGGAGAAGGGTTTCGTGTGAACAGCCGTTGCACACGAGTCAGTCGATCCTAAGCCCTAAGAGAAATCCTATGCAGATGAGGTGTCCTAAGATCATACAAATTGCAACAAACAAATAAAAATTGAGCGAAAGAAACACACCCATTGGGCGAAAGGGAATCCGGTTCCTATTCCGGAACCCGGCAGCGGAACCGCATACCATTCGGGCCCTCGTAAGAGTGTTCGTCGGGGTAACCCAAAATGACCTGGAGACGCCGTCGGGAGATCCGGGAAGAGTTTTCTTTTCTGTATAAGCGTTCGAGTTCCCTGGAAACCTCTAGCAGGGAGATAGGGTTTGGAACGCGAAGAGCACCGCAGTTGCGGCGGTGTCCGGATCTTCCCCTCGGACCTTGAAAATCCAGGAGAGGGCCACGTGGAGGTGTCGCGCCGGTTCGTACCCATATCCGCAGCAGGTCTCCAAGGTAAAGAGCCTCTAGTCGATAGATTAATGTAGGTAAGGGAAGTCGGCAAATTGGATCCGTAACTTCGGAATAAGGATTGGCTCTGAGGAGCGGGGCGTGTCGGGCTTGGTCGGGAAGCGGGTTTGGCTGACGTGCCGGGCCTGGGCGAGCTGAACGGGACGCGGCGTATCTCTCTCTCGGGGGGGATATCGTCGCGCACCCCGGATCCGAGCTCGGTCCCGTGCCTTGGCCTCCCGCGGATCTTCCTTGCTGCGAGGCTTCCGTGGCGGTTTTACCGTCGCGGTCGTTCTCTTCGGCCGCCATTCAACGCTCAGCTCAGAACTGGCACGGACTAGGGGAATCCGACTGTCTAATTAAAACAAAGCATTGCGATGGCCCCCAAGGGTGTTGACGCAATGTGATTTCTGCCCAGTGCTCTGAATGTCAACGTGAAGAAATTCAAAAAAGCGCGGGTAAACGGCGGGAGTAACTATGACTCTCTTAAGGTAGCCAAATGCCTCGTCATCTAATTAGTGACGCGCATGAATGGATTAACGAGATTCCCTCTGTCCCTATCTACTTACATAGCAATTAGTCGCTGCTACAAGTGTCAAGGATACGGACACGTGGCAAAATATTGCCGCGTTAACTACGAAATCTGCGCGCACTGTGCAGAAAGTGGGCACAGCACTAAAGAGTGCAAAGATAAGGATGGGCACGCCACCTGCGTAAACTGCAAGAGAGCAGGGAGGAAGGGCGACCACGCAGCTTCCAACGCGAAATGCCCAATGTATACGAAAGCCTTGGAAGCAATAATAGCAAGGACGCAATATGTATAAAGAGCAACGCAGGGACAGAAGAGGACTTGGGAGGAAAAGGGAAATAAGGATCCTGCAGCACAACATGCAGCGATCCAAAACAACTCCTTATGAGATCCGGACGCAAATGGACGCCGATGGGGATGACATAATATTAATGCAAGAACCATACAGCGTCGATGGGAAAATACCCGGATTCGGCACAGGAGTCGCGATCGCCTGCAGAGGGTCGAAGCACAACCCGCCAATGGCGGCCGTAGGGATAAAATCAGAGACCCTAACGCCCCTCGAGGTCGCCGAACTCTGCACAACACACTGTTCCTGCGTGCAGATAAGCGACGGGGAAACAGAGGTGTACGCGGCAAGCCTGTACTTTCCGCCGACAGGAAACATCGAGGTCGGCGTGCAACAGTTGGAGAAGGTACTACGGTGTCTCAGAGGCAAGAGGATCATCATCGGCCTGGATGCGAACGCAAAATCACCGCTGTGGTGCAGCAGGAGCACCGACGACAGAGGCGAGGCCCTAGAGGCAGTCATAGCGCAGTACGGTCTCCATGTCCTGAATCAACCAGGACAACCCCACACGTTTGAAACAACTCGAGGGCGATCAAACATAGACGTGACGATGGCGAGCCCAGAGGCAATACTCCTTGTAAAGGGCTGGAGGATACGCGAAGATGGTACCTCCAGTGACCACCGGATACTGGAGACGCTCCTCGACTTCGGGACGAGAAGCACCACACCGCAGCTTCAGGAAAGACGCTATAACACGCGAAAAGCCAACTGGGAGGTATTTCAGAGTGCCCTCACAGAGAAAATGGAGGCACTCAAAGAAACAACCCTCCAGCAGGCAGAGGACGTCGAAAGAATGGCCGGGCAACTCCAGGCAACCCTGATAGGTGCCTGCGACACCGCCATCCCAAAGAAGAAATGGTACTACAGGTCAGTACCCTGGTGGACGCCCGAACTCACCAGAGCAAAGAGAAACACCTACCAGGCGAGAAGAAGGTATCAGGGGGCCAGGGACCCCGCTACGA
>NW_026109600.1:20000-25990 GCF_024516045.1 Bombus affinis
TTCGTTTCCCCTTTTTTTACGTTTCGTCCATGACTCTCCTTCGATCGGAGAGAGTACGACGGATAAAAAAAACGTACAGGGATAGGAAAATATCTAGTACGCTTACAGCGTGGAAATTTCGATCGTTGCTCGCTCGCTGCGCTCGCTCGTACGATTCTAGCCTAACCTAAAACCGTTCCCGATCGCGTTCGAACCGAGATTCGAACGAGATCGAAGAACGAACGCGAAAGGGATTGGTTTTGGGTTGGTCCATATTTTTTTTCGAGCGAGCGGAGCGAGCGAGCAACGCGTAAGAGCGTATCGCGTCCCGACGTGGTACCGCGAGGACTTTGAAATAATCGCAATAACTCCTTAAAGTTCGAAATAACTCCTTAAAGTGCGTTACGAGGTGTGGAAATTTTTATTGAAATCGTTATAGTTCGACGTAATCTAGTCGAACGTAGCGGTTTCGTTTTGTTTTTTCTTTAAATTTTTTCCACCGGACCTAGCTGACTGGGACGTTGGAACTTTGAAATTTCTCTCGCCCCGGTACGAAAAGGCCGAACGTTCCTTTCGAAATAATTCCTCAAAAAGCGTTACGAGGTATGCAAATTTTTATAGAAACCGTTATTGTTCGACGTCGTCTAGCCGAACGTAACGGTTTCTTTTTATTTTTTTAAAAAATTTTTTTCCACCGGACCTAGCTGACTGGGACGTTGGAACTTTGAAATTTCTCTCGTCCCGGTACGAAAAGGCCGAACGTTCCTTTCGAAATAATTTCTCAAAAAGCGTTACGAGGTATGGAAATTTTTATAGAAACCGTTATTGTTCGACGTCGTCTAGCCAAACGTAACGGTTTCTTTTTATTTTTTTAAAAAATTTTTTTCCACCGGACCTAGCTGACTGGGACGTTGGAACTTTGAAATTTCTCTCGTCCAGGTACGAAAAGGCCGAACGTTCCTTTCGAAATAATTCCTCAAAAAGCGTTACGAGGTATGGAAATTTTTATAGAAATCGTTATTGTTCGACGCCGTCTAGCCGAACGTAACGGTTTCTTTTTATTTTTTTTTTAAATTTTTTCCACCGGACCTAGCTGACTGGGACGTTGGCACTTTGAATTGTTTCGCACTGCTCCAAAAGTGCCGAAAGTACCGAAAGTTCCTTTCGCATTAATTCCATAATAAGCGTTATAAGGTACGTATATTCTGGCATAAATCGATATATTCTAATTAAATACATCGGGATTAAGCGTTAATTTTGTTCTTGAAACGTTCTAAAAAGTTTCGAATTGCACATTGGGACATGGAAAAATTTCCGTATCGAACACGTTTTTTCGAGTTATCTCGCTTAAAAGTGTTACAAGGTAGGAATATTTTTGCATAAATGGACGTATCTCGACGTTTTACGTCGGGATTAAGCGTTTATTTGGTCGCTGGAACGTTTTCTAGAAACGGAACTATGCGACGGGACGTTGGGACTTTGAAGAAGTTCGGCCGGTGCGAAAAGACCGAAAAGGTTTTTTCGAGTTATCTCGCTTAAAAGTGTTACAAGGTAGGAATATTTTTGCATAAATCGACGTATCTCGACGTTTTACGTCGGGATTAAGCGTTTATGTCGTCCCCAAGACCTTCTACAAAGTTTCGATTTTTTCGTTGGGACTTTGAAAAATTTCCGTATCGAACACGTTTTTTCGAGTTATCTCGCTTAAAAGTGTTACAAGGTAGGAATATTTTTGCATAAATGGACGTATCTCGACGTTTTACGTCGGGATTAAGCGTTTATTTGGTCGCTGGAACGTTTTCTAGAAACGGAACTATGCGACGGGACGTTGGGACTTTGAAGAAGTTCGGCCGGTGCGAAAAGACCGAAAAGGTTTTTTCGAGTTATCTCGCTTAAAAGTGTTACAAGGTAGGAATATATTTGCATAAATGGACGTATCTCGACGTTTTACGTCGGGATTAAGCGTTTATTTGGTCGCTGGAACGTTTTCTAGAAACGGAACTATGCGACGGGACGTTGGGACTTTGAAGAAGTTCGGCCGGTGCGAAAGGACCGAAAAGGTTTTTTCGAGTTATCTCGCTTAAAAGTGTTACAAGGTAGGAATATTTTTGCATAAATGGACGTATCTCGACGTTTTACGTCGGGATTAAGCGTTTATTTGGTCGCTGGAACGTTTTCTAGAAACGGAACTATGCGACGGGACGTTGGGACTTTGAAGAAGTTCGGCCGGTGCGAAAAGACCGAAAAGGTTTTTTCGAGTTATCTCGCTTAAAAGTGTTACAAGGTAGGAATATATTTGCATAAATGGACGTATCTCGACGTTTTACGTCGGGATTAAGCGTTTATTTGGTCGCTGGAACGTTTTCTAGAAACGGAACTATGCGACGGGACGTTGGGACTTTGAAGAAGTTCGGCCGGTGCGAAAAGACCGAAAAGGTTTTTTTCGAGTTATCTCGCTTAAAAGTGTTACAAGGTAGGAATATTTTTGCATAAATGGACGTATCTCGACGTTTTACGTCGGGATTAAGCGTTTATTTGGTCGGTGGAACGTTTTCTAGAAACGGAACTATGCGACGGGACGTTGGGACTTTGAAGAAGTTCGGCCGGTGCGAAAAGACCGAAAAGGTTTTTTTCGAGTTATCTCGCTTAAAAGTGTTACAAGGTAGGAATATATTTGCATAAATGGACGTATCTCGACGTTTTACGTCGGGATTAAGCGTTTATTTGGTCGCTGGAACGTTTTCTAGAAACGGAACTATGCGACGGGACGTTGGGACTTTGAAGAAGTTCGGCCGGTGCGAAAAGACCGAAAAGGTTTTTTCGAGTTATCTCGCTTAAAAGTGTTACAAGGTAGGAATATTTTTGCATAAATGGACGTATCTCGACGTTTTACGTCGGGATTAAGCGTTTATTTGGTCGCTGGAACGTTTTCTAGAAACGGAACTATGCGACGGGACGTTGGGACTTTGAAGAAGTTCGGCCGGTGCGAAAAGACCGAAAAGGTTTTTTCGAGTTATCTCGCTTAAAAGTGTTACAAGGTAGGAATATATTTGCATAAATGGACGTATCTCGACGTTTTACGTCGGGATTAAGCGTTTATTTGGTCGCTGGAACGTTTTCTAGAAACGGAACTATGCGACGGGACGTTGGGACTTTGAAGAAGTTCGGCCGGTGCGAAAAGACCGAAAAGGTTTTTTCGAGTTATCTCGCTTAAAAGTGTTACAAGGTAGGAATATTTTTGCATAAATGGACGTATCTCGACGTTTTACGTCGGGATTAAGCGTTTATTTGGTCGGTGGAACGTTTTCTAGAAACGGAACTATGCGACGGGACGTTGGGACTTTGAAGAAGTTCGGCCGGTGCGAAAAGACCGAAAAGGTTTTTTCGAGTTATCTCGCTTAAAAGTGTTACAAGGTAGGAATATATTTGCATAAATGGACGTATCTCGACGTTTTACGTCGGGATTAAGCGTTTATTTGGTCGCTGGAACGTTTTCTAGAAACGGAACTATGCGACGGGACGTTGGGACTTTGAAGAAGTTCGGCCGGTGCGAAAAGACCGAAAAGGTTTTTTCGAGTTATCTCGCTTAAAAGTGTTACAAGGTAGGAATATATTTGCATAAATGGACGTATCTCGACGTTTTACGTCGGGATTAAGCGTTTATTTGGTCGCTGGAACGTTTTCTAGAAACGGAAATATGCGACGGGACGTTGGGACTTTGAAGAAGTTCGGCCGGTGCGAAAAGACCGAAAAGGTTTTTTCGAGTTATCTCGCTTAAAAGTGTTACAAGGTAGGAATATTTTTGCATAAATCGACGTATCTCGACGTTTTACGTCGGGATTAAGCGTTTATGTCGTCCCCAAGACCTTCTACAAAGTTTCGATTTTTTCGTTGGGACTTTGAAAAATTTCCGTATCGAACACGTTTTTTCGAGTTATCTCGCTTAAAAGTGTTACAAGGTAGGAATATTTTTGCATAAATGGACGTATCTCGACGTTTTACGTCGGGATTAAGCGTTTATTTGGTCGGTGGAACGTTTTCTAGAAACGGAACTATGCGACGGGACGTTGGGACTTTGAAGAAGTTCGGCCGGTGCGAAAAGACCGAAAAGGTTTTTTCGAGTTATCTCGCTTAAAAGTGTTACAAGGTAGGAATATATTTGCATAAATGGACGTATCTCGACGTTTTACGTCGGGATTAAGCGTTTATTTGGTCGCTGGAACGTTTTCTAGAAACGGAACTATGCGACGGGACGTTGGGACTTTGAAGAAGTTCGGCCGGTGCGAAAAGACCGAAAAGGTTTTTTTCGAGTTATCTCGCTTAAAAGTGTTACAAGGTAGGAATATATTTGCATAAATGGACGTATCTCGACGTTTTACGTCGGGATTAAGCGTTTATTTGGTCGCTGGAACGTTTTCTAGAAACGGAACTATGCGACGGGACGTTGGGACTTTGAAGAAGTTCGGCCGGTGCGAAAGGACCGAAAAGGTTTTTTTCGAGTTATCTCGCTTAAAAGTGTTACAAGGTAGGAATATTTTTGCATAAATGGACGTATCTCGACGTTTTACGTCGGGATTAAGCGTTTATTTGGTCGCTGGAACGTTTTCTAGAAACGGAACTATGCGACGGGACGTTGGGGACTTTGAAGAAGTTCGGCCGGTGCGAAAAGACCGAAAAGGTTTTTTCGAGTTATCTCGCTTAAAAGTGTTACAAGGTAGGAATATTTTTGCATAAATCGACGTATCTCGACGTTTTACGTCGGGATTAAGCGTTTATGTCGTCCCCAAGACCTTCTACAAAGTTTCGATTTTTTTCGTTGGGACTTTGAAAAATTTCCGTATCGAACACGTTTTTTCGAGTTATCTCGCTTAAAAGTGTTACAAGGTAGGAATATTTTTGCACAAATGGACGTATCTCGACGTTTTACGTCGGGATTAAGCGTTTATTTGGTCGCTGGAACGTTTTCTAGAAACGGAACTATGCGACGGGACGTTGGGACTTTGAAGAAGTTCGGCCGGTGCGAAAAGTCCGAAATGGTTATTTCGAGTTATTTCGTTAAAAAGCGTTATAAGGTATAATTTTTTTGACAGGGATCGTTATATCTCTATTAAATACAATCGGATTAAACATTTTTGTCGAATTTTTTGAAAAATTAGCTTCCGTCGGACTGATACGACTGGGATATTTTTGCAATTTTTTCGTTAATTAATGTTACAAGGTATATATCTTTTTACATATTTCGTGTTATTTTAACGTGTTTTAATCGATTATAAAGTTATTTTTCGTCCATAGTCGATAAAACTGTATGTTTACTGATGCAATTTTTCGGTGAAAAAAAAATTAATTTTTTGGTAAAAATGCATTTATAATATGTTAATAATGCTTGTGGTAAAATATTTCGATGGTTGGATATCGCCTTTATATAGTAGTTATTGAACGTGCGAGCGACTAAGTTCCAGCGTCCCTTCCGAACGGTACGTTGCTACGGAGGTTTTGCACCATAAGCGCGCGGCCGCTAGCCCGACCGGCGCCGGCCTTCCGGCCGGCCCCTTGGTATCTATAAGAGAAGCGTCGAGCCGGACGGTTCGGTCGGAACAGCGCTGGGCGCGTGGCTATTCTACGGCCTCGGTTGAGAATTCAGTCACCGCTCCTCGAGTCTTAGTGTATTTTACGCTATTTCTCGACTGTTCCTCCGTTCTCGTACTGGTTTTTTCTCTACACTGCTGCGCCGCGGGTCGAAGTCTAGGACGTAATGACCGTTAACGTGGCAAGCTTCCCCTTAGTCGGGAAGCTGGTGACCTGTGTGCACGTATTTGACAAAAGTTGGATGCGTGTGTGCTTGTACTTACGGAGTAGCCATTCTTGCAGAGACCATCGGTTGTAAGCTATTTGTAGCTGCACGATGGTCCTTTTGGCGTTCTGTAGAGTGCGTTATCTTCTGGTAACGCGTCTCTACAGAGGTGTTGAAGCTTATAAAAGAATATTCTTACGGTATGTCCAGCATGCGTATA
>NW_026109601.1:0-12500 GCF_024516045.1 Bombus affinis
CTCCCGCTTTTCTTCCGGCCAGCGCAGATCGAGTTCTCCCAGTGCATTTCGGAATTCCTGCCTTTCTTCATCGAAGATTGGACAGTCTTCTAAGATGTGATGGGCGGTTTCTATTTCGCCGCATTCACATGTGTCCAATTCGCTGAGGTTGAATGACTTGAGCTTACCGTTGAAATCCCCGTGGCCGCTAATGAACTGTGTCGCGTAGTGGTCGGGTCTCACCCAGCGGTTCTCCAGTCTGTCCTTGATGCTAGCAAAGTAGTCGAAGGTCGTCCTGCCCTTTGGCGTTGTTTGCCAGCGCTCTTGCCACTTATCTAACGCCTCGCCGACAATGGATTTCTCGTCGGGCGCTTCGTCGCGCCTCCTCTTCTTATTGTGGAGTCTTGCCCTGATTTCGACTAGGAGGTCAATAGGAATGACTCCGGCGATAACCTGCAGTGCCTCGGTTGACGTGGTTCTATAGGCCTTGGTCACTCGGAGGAGTGCCATCCTCTGTGACCTTATCAGCTTGCTCCTCGCTTTCCCTTTCAGTAGGTCGCTCCAGCCGGCTGCGGCGTATGTGGTTATCGGCTCGTACAGCCCTCTGTACAGAGTACGCATGGCCGCGTGTCCGAGTCCCCATTTCGCCTTGGCCACCCTCGCGAGGCTGTTGAAGAGTTTTTGACACTTACCTGTTATTGCCTCCACGTGCTTGTTGACTTTTAGCCCTCCTTCGAGGTGCACTCCGAGGTATTTGATTGCCTGCTCCATCCTTATATTCCTGCCGCTAATCTTAATAATCGGTGGCCTCTCCGCGTCCAGCTTACCTTTGACGAGCAGCATCTCCGTTTTCTGTGCCGATAACGTTAGCTTCTTCCTGGTGCACCAGGTAGAGACTCGGGTAACTACCTCCTGTCCCTTTTCCTGGAGCTCGTTCCTCGTGTTGCCGGCAATTAGAATCACGATGTCGTCCGCGTACGCGATGGGTTCGCACCCTGTCGCGTTTCCCGCTAGCTCAGCCAGCAGGTCATCAAATACGAGATTCCAGAAACTTGGTCCCAGTACCGATCCCTGCGGGCATCCTTTCGTGACGGGCTTGCTCACTGCTTCGTTTTTCCCAGCAATCTGTACGGTTCTTTCGGAGAAGTAGCTCCTTGTTAACCGGTACAGGTTGTCGGGGCATTCTCTTCTTTTGAGCTCGTGCAGCACGTTCGGCCACCAGACGTTGTCGAAGGCTCCTGATATATCGAGTGCTATTGCGAGGACGTACCTCTTCTCGCTCATTTGCTCGATTTTCTCGCGGAGCTTGATGATCGCGTCCACCGTCGATCTTCCGGGGCGAAAGCCATATTGTCTGTCGGAGGAGAGCGCGTGGTCGTGGAAGATAGGTGCCATCCTGGTGGCCATTAGCCTTTCTAGCAGCTTGCCTATCATGGAGAGCAGACAGATTGGCCTGTAGGATTTCGGATTGCTTCTGTCCCGATCCGGTCCCTTGGGGATGGTGATAACATTTGCGACCTTCCACCGTTTGGGGAATATTCCCCAGGCGAGGCAGCCGTTCATGAGCCTTAGGAGCTCCTGGTGTATTCTTCCCCAGGCCCGTTGGATTATTTCGACCTCAATCAGGTCGGGGCCTGGGCACTTCCCCTTCCTCAGCCGTTTCACGGCGTCACTGAGTTCCTCGAAGCTGAATTCAGGGGTGTCTTCTACGTTGGGGGGGTTTGTCGAGTTCCGCCTTATTTCCTTCTGCTCCTCCGTTTCGGTGTCTTCCTCGTCGTCCGGTAGAAGTGCGGACAACATCGCTGCCGCGGTCGTTCGCCAGTTGGAGGTATATCCGAGCGGCGTCTTCAGCGTCGATGTTGTTTCCTCTCCTCTGAGTTTCCTTGCGACTGTTTTGTAAGCGATGCCCCAAGGTTCCCTGTTACCCTCTTTGGTGACGAAGTCCTGCCAGCTCTGGATTTTTGCTCTTGCCAGCGTCCTCTTATACTCCTTTCGTGTTGACCTGTACCGCAGCTTCTCCTGCTCCCTCGTAGCGGGGTCCCTGGCCCCCTGATACCTTCTTCTCGCCTGGTAGGTGTTTCTCTTTGCTCTGGTGAGTTCGGGCGTCCACCAGGGTACTGACCTGTAGTACCATTTCTTCTTTGGGATGGCGGTGTCGCAGGCACCTATCAGGGTTGCCTGGAGTTGCCCGGCCATTCTTTCGACGTCCTCTGCCTGCTGGAGGGTTGTTTCTTTGAGTGCCTCCATTTTCTCTGTGAGGGCACTCTGAAATACCTCCCAGTTGGCTTTTCGCGTGTTATAGCGTCTTTCCTGAAGCTGCGGTGTGGTGCTTCTCGTCCCGAAGTCGAGGAGCGTCTCCAGTATCCGGTGGTCACTGGAGGTACCATCTTCGCGTATCCTCCAGCCCTTTACAAGGAGTATTGCCTCTGGGCTCGCCATCGTCACGTCTATGTTTGATCGCCCTCGAGTTGTTTCAAACGTGTGGGGTTGTCCTGGTTGATTCAGGACATGGAGACCGTACTGCGCTATGACTGCCTCTAGGGCCTCGCCTCTGTCGTCGGTGCTCCTGCTGCACCACAGCGGTGATTTTGCGTTCGCATCCAGGCCGATGATGATCCTCTTGCCTCTGAGACACCGTAGTACCTTCTCCAACTGTTGCACGCCGACCTCGATGTTTCCTGTCGGCGGAAAGTACAGGCTTGCCGCGTACACCTCTGTTTCCCCGTCGCTTATCTGCACGCAGGAACAGTGTGTTGTGCAGAGTTCGGCGACCTCGAGGGGCGTTAGGGTCTCTGATTTTATCCCTACGGCCGCCATTGGCGGGTTGTGCTTCGACCCTCTGCAGGCGATCGCGACTCCTGTGCCGAATCCGGGTATTTTCCCATCGACGCTGTATGGTTCTTGCATTAATATTATGTCATCCCCATCGGCGTCCATTTGCGTCCGGATCTCATAAGGAGTTGTTTTGGATCGCTGCATGTTGTGCTGCAGGATCCTTATTTCCCTTTTCCTCCCAAGTCCTCTTCTGTCCCTGCGTTGCTCTTTATACATATTGCGTCCTTGCTATTATTGCTTCCAAGGCTTTCGTATACATTGGGCATTTCGCGTTGGAAGCTGCGTGGTCGCCCTTCCTCCCTGCTCTCTTGCAGTTTACGCAGGTGGCGTGCCCATCCTTATCTTTGCACTCTTTAGTGCTGTGCCCACTTTCTGCACAGTGCGCGCAGATTTCGTAGTTAACGCGGCAATATTTTGCCACGTGTCCGTATCCTTGACACTTGTAGCAGCGACTAATTGCTATGTAATCTTTAACTTTGCAGGCATTCCATGAGAGGAAGATCTTACCTTTCAATAGTTTCTCCCTTACCTGGGGGGGCACTTCGATGACCCAGTTCGTCTCCTCTTGATCCTTTCTGCCGGTCCTGAAGCAGAACTTGATGGCTGCAACGTCGTCCTCATTTAGTCTTTCTTGGTTCTGCTTCCTCATGCAGGCCAGGATCTCCTTCTCTGGAATGTCCCTCGGGACGTCGTAGATGATCATCCTGGGGGGTCTCCGCTGCGGCGTGCTAGCTTTTAGTCCAGCCTCCTTTAGTTTCGAGTTCTCGGTGAACTCTTTTAGGCTCTCCGGCTTCGTCGTCTCAACGGCTAGGCCGTTTCCCTTTATTTTCCGGACGGCCGTAACTTGGATTCCTCTCTTGCGGGGATTCACTAGGGTGAACACCGCGTCAAGTGCTTCTTCGCTCGTTTGAATCTCGCCACCTTCTCTTTCCGGTCGAATTATGACCACATTTTTGGGCGGCTTGACCGCCGTCTGCTCGACCTTGTTGCTCGTTATCTTTACTTTTTCGGCATATGTCGGCTCCCTCTGTTCCTGCTGCGTCGTTCTCAAGACGGCTGTTTCTAGCCGCCTGGTTGCTTTGTTGACGGCGTTCATTATCGCCGTTTCCTTATTCTTCTCATCTCCGGCACTCTGCTCTAGCCTGCCTGTCAGGTAGCTATTATGGAGCAGTAGCTCGTCAATAATGCCCCTCATTTCTTTGAAGTGCCGTAGGATTACTGCGGCGTGTTCCTTGTTTATTTTCCTGGCCGAGTCTAAGCAGAACGCCGTGACCTTCCTCTCTATGTCACTGGCCTGTGCCTTTATATCGGGCACTTGCCGCTTATCCTCCCCGGCCAATCTCTCCTCGTCTCTGGGGGGGTTGTTTCTCCCCAGGCTTGCTCTCATCGTCTTCTCTGGTATCCTCGGGCTTGGAGTGGCCTCGTTCTTTTCCATCTGTTTCCTCAGGGGTTGGAGGACCACTCTGGCCTCTGCGCCTGGCGACGAGTGCCCTAGCGTCGGCATCACCGGCTCCTTGCCGCTTCTTGCGGCTGCCGCTGCGGCTGTTCGCTTCCCGGTGGCTATGTCCAGCGGCGTATTGAATCCCCCTCGCGGACTTTCAGTTGGCGCTTTGTTCCCGCGAGCACTCCCGCGCTGAGTCCGGCGGCGTGCTCTTCACAGTTCAAAACCCCTGGGTTTGAATTTGAATTTGAATTTGCCGCCTAGCAGCGTGCTCTTGGTTCCCAAGATGCCCGGGCGGCGGCGCTTCGGTCGCTCGACCCAAGATGGCTGCCGCGCGTCCGCTAACCTATCCTCCCGCACGTGGCACTTTGTTTTGCTTTTCTCGCGCTTATTGCGACAATTTCCACTAAACTTTCGGTGTGCACTATGTTTTTAGCACTCGCACTATCTATTATTTTAGTTTTCGTGCCCGAGATCTTCGATTTTCGCGTTTTTGTCCGCCACGTGGCCTAACCTCACTTCGCGCACGCGGCACTTTCTTTTGTCTTTCCGCGCTTATTGCGGCAATTTTCACTAAACTTTCGGTGTGCACTATGTTTTTTAGCACTCGCACTACCTATTATTTTAGTTTCGTGCCCGAGATCTTCGATTTACGCGTTTTTGTCCGCCACGTGGCCTAACCTCGCTTCGCACACGCGGCACTTTCTTTGCTTTTTCCGCGCTTATTGCGGAAATCTCCACTAATATTTTTGCATGCACTTTATTTTAAGCACTAACTCTGCCTATTGAATTATTTTTCGCTCCCGAGATCTTTGATTTTTCGGTTTTTCCTATCCGTCGCGTCAGCTAACCTCACTTTTCGCACGTGGCGATTTACATTAGCTTTTTTCGCTCTGAATTCGGCGATCTCCACGATTCTTTTTAACTACACGTTTTCCTCGGCACTCCCACTTTGCTTTAAATTAATTTTTACGCCCGAACTTTTTAATTTGCCCGGTTTTTTCGTTTATAGACTGCGGAGCGACGTGCACGCGTCCGTCCCACTTGCCGCCATCTTGGAAACAGTAGATAGGGACATATGCATATATGCAATTTTTGGTAACGGGTACTTTCCCAGACTTTTTGTCCATACAGTAACCCGGGTCCCCTGGACCAATTGGGGTTGGGTAAACGCCCAACCATCGCGCAAGGCACACAGTGCCCTGCTTCCTGGATTAGCTAGGCCTGCAGGGGCTGTCGCTCGTCTCAGGTCGAACGGGGCCCTTTCTAAGCCCTACCGTCTACCGGGACGGTACCGGAGCAGTTGGGACGCTGCTCACACGCCGTAGACCATTCGGTGTAGGACGAACACCTTAACTCGGCCCTCTTGCCAGCATCTTGGCCATCAACCACTGCCACCACGAGTCCATACCCATTTTTGGCCGAGCAGAGGGGTCGCTACTCCCTCCGGGCTATAACTCGACCCGCCCGTGGTACCAGCCTAAGTCGCTGGTGGGACTATCGTGTGGATGTACGGCCACGTCACTACCGGCCCGGCGTCCTGCTAACCGAGCTCGGCAGACCCAGATGGGACTCACGTAAGCGGGGCTTACAGGGCGCCTACAAACCCTGAACTTTCCCCGACGGTCCCACCCTTGGCATCAGGATCGTGGGTGCGCTACTACCCAAGGCCCCTTGGAGAGAGTGAGGCTGCCTCTCTCCGCCGGCAACCTTCCTTGCGGTGTACATAGGGACTCACGTAACGGGACGCTTGTCCCGACGGTCCCCCTGGCTGCGGGAACGTGGGTTTGCCAGCCCCCATAGGCTCGCAAAGCGAGCCCTCCCTGCGGGAAGTAGATAGGGACAAGTAGTATTGAGCGATTAGGGGCTCGACCGTTGGGCCGGCCACGCCATTCCCGGAGTATAGCACTCATACTGGCTTCGCTAGATGTTATTTATATCCTACTTTCTGACGTCCAATGCCCGGGGAACGGCGCGCATAGGTGGTCGGCGCGCGACTTGGAAAAACCCTGCCCTCTCCTTTCGGGTCAGTGGGCAAGTTGAACCTACCCTTTCGGGCGGCAGCTCGCTTAGCCGGCGCCGCGCGATGCGCGCATCGCGCAGCACCGTTACCAGCGGGGGCCACGGGGAGGCGGAGCTGCCAGCATATAGCTCGGTCCCAGCAGGTTGGCTTTGCAGCCGATTGTCCCTGCACCGTCACGGCACTCATTTGCATGAGCGTCGCCTGCGCTGACGGTCGCAGGTCTTATCTCCGGCTCGTGTTGGTTTTCTTGTCCTCTTATCCTTAGTTCTCTTCCTGTTCCCAGTGTTTTGTGTATTGTCCTGTCATGGGTCCTGTGTTTTCGTGCGTGTATCCCTTCTTCGCTGTTTTATCTTCTTCTTCTTCTTCGTCTCCTTCCTGCTCCTCTACTATTGGGTGTCGCCGTCTTCTTCTTCGGAGAGTCCCTCTTCGTTGGTTTCTTCCTCTTGTTCCCGTCGTTGTACGGGCACGCACTGGGCCAGTCTTGGACTATGCCTTAGAGGCCGGCCTGCCTGCCCCTCCAGTTGCGTCGATCCGCTTCCTGGCAGTCGCCCTGGCTGCGTTGCGCCTCCCATTTCTCGTAGGGCGTTCCTTCTCTTCTCCTCCTTCGCTTGGAGTACTTTCCTTGCAAACTGACAGAAGTGGGGGTATACGTCTTTTGTTACGTACTCCCGCTTTTCTTCCGGCCAGCGCAGATCGAGTTCTCCCAGTGCATTTCGGAATTCCTGCCTTTCTTCATCGAAGATTGGACAGTCTTCTAAGATGTGATGGGCGGTTTCTATTTCGCCGCATTCACATGTGTCCAATTCGCTGAGGTTGAATGACTTGAGCTTACCGTTGAAATCCCCGTGGCCGCTAATGAACTGTGTCGTGTAGTGGTCGGGTCTCACCCAGCGGTTCTCCAGTCTGTCCTTGATGCTAGCAAAGTAGTCGAAGGTCGTCCTGCCCTTTGGCGTTGTTTGCCAGCGCTCTTGCCACTTATCTAACGCCTCGCCGACAATGGATTTCTCGTCGGGCGCTTCGTCGCGCCTCCTCTTCTTATTGTGGAGTCTTGCCCTGATTTCGACTAGGAGGTCAATAGGAATGACTCCGGCGATAACCTGCAGTGCCTCGGTTGACGTGGTTCTATAGGCCTTGGTCACTCGGAGGAGTGCCATCCTCTGTGACCTTATCAGCTTGCTCCTCGCTTTCCCTTTCAGTAGGTCGCTCCAGCCGGCTGCGGCGTATGTGGTTATCGGCTCGTACAGCCCTCTGTACAGAGTACGCATGGCCGCGTGTCCGAGTCCCCATTTCGCCTTGGCCACCCTCGCGAGGCTGTTGAAGAGTTTTTGACACTTACCTGTTATTGCCTCCACGTGCTTGTTGACTTTTAGCCCTCCTTCGAGGTGCACTCCGAGGTATTTGATTGCCTGCTCCATCCTTATATTCCTGCCGCTAATCTTAATAATCGGTGGCCTCTCCGCGTCCAGCTTACCTTTGACGAGCAGCATCTCCGTTTTCTGTGCCGATAACGTTAGCTTCTTCCTGGTGCACCAGGTAGAGACTCGGGTAACTACCTCCTGTCCCTTTTCCTGGAGCTCGTTCCTCGTGTTGCCGGCAATTAGAATCACGATGTCGTCCGCGTACGCGATGGGTTCGCACCCTGTCGCGTTTCCCGCTAGCTCAGCCAGCAGGTCATCAAATACGAGATTCCAGAAACTTGGTCCCAGTACCGATCCCTGCGGGCATCCTTTCGTGACGGGCTTGCTCACTGCTTCGTTTTTCCCAGCAATCTGTACGGTTCTTTCGGAGAAGTAGCTCCTTGTTAACCGGTACAGGTTGTCGGGGCATTCTCTTCTTTTGAGCTCGTGCAGCACGTTCGGCCACCAGACGTTGTCGAAGGCTCCTGATATATCGAGTGCTATTGCGAGGACGTACCTCTTCTCGCTCATTTGCTCGATTTTCTCGCGGAGCTTGATGATCGCGTCCACCGTCGATCTTCCGGGGCGAAAGCCATATTGTCTGTCGGAGGAGAGCGCGTGGTCGTGGAAGATAGGTGCCATCCTGGTGGCCATTAGCCTTTCTAGCAGCTTGCCTATCATGGAGAGCAGACAGATTGGCCTGTAGGATTTCGGATTGCTTCTGTCCCGATCCGGTCCCTTGGGGATGGTGATAACATTTGCGACCTTCCACCGTTTGGGGAATATTCCCCAGGCGAGGCAGCCGTTCATGAGCCTTAGGAGCTCCTGGTGTATTCTTCCCCAGGCCCGTTGGATTATTTCGACCTCAATCAGGTCGGGGCCTGGGCACTTCCCCTTCCTCAGCCGTTTCACGGCGTCACTGAGTTCCTCGAAGCTGAATTCAGGGGTGTCTTCTACGTTGGGGGGGTTTGTCGAGTTCCGCCTTATTTCCTTCTGCTCCTCCGTTTCGGTGTCTTCCTCGTCGTCGGGTAGAAGTGCGGACAACATCGCTGCCGCGGTCGTTCGCCAGTTGGAGGTACATCCGAGCGGCGTCTTCAGCGTCGATGTTGTTTCCTCTCCTCTGAGTTTCCTTGCGACTGTTTTGTAAGCGATGCCCCAAGGTTCCCTGTTACCCTCTTTGGTGACGAAGTCCTGCCAGCTCTGGATTTTTGCTCTTGCCAGCATCCTTTTATACTCCTTTCGTGTTGACCTGTACCGCAGCTTCTCCTGCTCCCTCGTAGCGGGGTCCCTGGCCCCCTGATACCTTCTTCTCGCCTGGTAGGTGTTTCTCTTTGCTCTGGTGAGTTCGGGCGTCCACCAGGGTACTGACCTGTAGTACCATTTCTTCTTTGGGATGGCGGTGTCGCAGGCACCTATCAGGGTTGCCTGGAGTTGCCCGGCCATTCTTTCGACGTCCTCTGCCTGCTGGAGGGTTGTTTCTTTGAGTGCCTCCATTTTCTCTGTGAGGGCACTCTGAAATACCTCCCAGTTGGCTTTTCGCGTGTTATAGCGTCTTTCCTGAAGCTGCGGTGTGGTGCTTCTCGTCCCGAAGTCGAGGAGCGTCTCCAGTATCCGGTGGTCACTGGAGGTACCATCTTCGCGTATCCTCCAGCCCTTTACAAGGAGTATTGCCTCTGGGCTCGCCATCGTCACGTCTATGTTTGATCGCCCTCGAGTTGTTTCAAACGTGTGGGGTTGTCCTGGTTGATTCAGGACATGGAGACCGTACTGCGCTATGACTGCCTCTAGGGCCTCGCCTCTGTCGTCGGTGCTCCTGCTGCACCACAGCGGTGATTTTGCGTTCGCATCCAGGCCGATGATGATCCTCTTGCCTCTGAGACACCGTAGTACCTTCTCCAACTGTTGCACGCCGACCTCGATGTTTCCTGTCGGCGGAAAGTACAGGCTTGCCGCGTACACCTCTGTTTCCCCGTCGCCTATCTGCACGCAGGAACAGTGTGTTGTGCAGAGTTCGGCGACCTCGAGGGGCGTTAGGGTCTCTGATTTTATCCCTACGGCCGCCATTGGCGGGTTGTGCTTCGACCCTCTGCAGGCGATCGCGACTCCTGTGCCGAATCCGGGTATTTTCCCATCGACGCTGTATGGTTCTTGCATTAATATTATGTCATCCCCATCGGCGTCCATTTGCGTCCGGATCTCATAAGGAGTTGTTTTGGATCGCTGCATGTTGTGCTGCAGGATCCTTATTTCCCTTTTCCTCCCAAGTCCCCTTCTGTCCCTGCGTTGCTCTTTATACATATTGCGTCCTTGCTATTATTGCTTCCAAGGCTTTCGTATACATTGGGCATTTCGCGTTGGAAGCTGCGTGGTCGCCCTTCCTCCCTGCTCTCTTGCAGTTTACGCAGGTGGCGTGCCCATCCTTATCTTTGCACTCTTTAGTGCTGTGCCCACTTTCTGCACAGTGCGCGCAGATTTCGTAGTTAACGCGGCAATATTTTGCCACGTGTCCGTATCCTTGACACTTGTAGCAGCGACTAATTGCTATGTAATCTTTAACTTTGCAGGCATTCCATGAGAGGAAGATCTTACCTTTCAATAGTTTCTCCCTTACCTGGGGGGGCACTTCGATGACCCAGTTCGTCTCCTCTTGATCCTTTCTGCCGGTCCTGAAGCAGAACTTGATGGCTGCAACGTCGTCCTCATTTAGTCTTTCTTGGTTCTGCTTCCTCATGCAGGCCAGGATCTCCTTCTCTGGAATGTCCCTCGGGACGTCGTAGATGATCATCCTGGGGGGTCTCCGCTGTGGCGTGCTAGCTTTTAGTCCAGCCTCCTTTAGTTTCGAGTTCTCGGTGAACTCTTTTAGGCTCTCCGGCTTCGTCGTCTCAACGGCTAGGCCGTTTCCCTTTATTTTCCGGACGGCCGTAACTTGGATTCCTCTCTTGCGGGGATTCACTAGGGTGAACACCGCGTCAAGTGCTTCTTCGCTCGTTTGAATCTCGCCACCTTCTCTTTCCGGTCGAATTATGACCACATTTTTGGGCGGCTTGACCGCCGTCTGCTCGACCTTGTTGCTCGTTATCTTTACTTTTTCGGCATATGTCGGCTCCCTCTGTTCCTGCTGCGTCGTTCTCAAGACGGCTGTTTCTAGCCGCCTGGTTGCTTTGTTGACGGCGTTCATTATCGCCGTTTCCTTATTCTTCTCATCTCCGGCACTCTGCTCTAGCCTGCCTGTCAGGTAGCTATTATGGAGCAGTAGCTCGTCAACAATGCCCCTCATTTCTTTGAAGTGCCGTAGGATTACTGCGGCGTGTTCCTTGTTTATTTTCCTGGCCGAGTCTAAGCAGAACGCCGTGACCTTCCTCTCTATGTCACTGGCCTGTGCCTTTATATCGGGCACTTGCCGCTTATCCTCCCCGGCCAGTCTCTCCTCATCTCTGGGGGGGTTGTTTCTCCCCAGGCTTGCTCTCATCGTCTTCTCTGGTATCCTCGGGCTTGGAGTGGCCTCGTTCTTTTCCATCTGTTTCCTCAGGGGTTGGAGGACCACTCTGGCCTCTGCGCCTGGCGACGAGTGCCCTAGCGTCGGCATCACCGGCTCCTTGCCGCTTCTTGCGGCTGCCGCTGCGGCTGTTCGCTTCCCGGTGGCTATGTCCAGCGGCGTATTGAATCCCCCTCGCGGACTTTCAGTTGGCGCTTTGTTCCCGCGAGCACTCCCGCGCTGAGTCCGGCGGCGTGCTCTTCACAGTTCAAAACCCCTGGGTTTGAATTTGAATTTGAATTTGCCGCCTAGCAGCGTGCTCTTGGTTCCCAAGATGCCCGGGCGGCGGCGCTTCGGTCGCTCGACCCAAGATGGCTGCCGCGCGTCCGCTAACCTATCCTCCCGCACGTGGCACTTTGTTTTGCTTTTCTCGCGCTTATTGCGGCAATTTCCACTAAACTTTCGGTGTGCACTATGTTTTTAGCACTCGCACTATCTATTATTTTAGTTTTCGTGCCCGAGATCTTCGATTTTCGCGTTTTCGTCCGCCACGTGGCCTAACCTCACTTCGCGCACGCGGCACTTTATTTGTTTTTCCGCGCTTATTGCGGCAATTTTCACTAAACTTTCGGTGTGCACTATGTTTTTTTTTTAGCACTCGCACTACCTATTATTTTAGTTTCGTGCCCGAGATCTTCGATTTACGCGTTTTTGTCCGCCACGTGGCCTAACCTCGCTTCGCACACGCGGCACTTTCTTTGCTTTTTCCGCGCTTATTGCGGAAATCTCCACTAATATTTTTGCATGCACTTTATTTTAAGCACTAACTCTGCCTATTGAATTATTTTTCGCTCCCGAGATCTTTGATTTTTCGGTTTTTCCTATCCGTCGCGTCAGCTAACCTCACTTTTCGCACGTGGCGATTTACATTAGCTTTTTTCGCTCTGAATTCGGCGATCTCCACGATTCTTTTTAACTACACGTTTTCCTCGGCACTCCCACTTTGCTTTAAATTAATTTTTACGCCCGAACTTTTTAATTTGCCCGGTTTTTTCGTTTATAGACTGCGGAGCGACGTGCACGCGTCCGTCCCACTTGCCGCCATCTTGAAAAAAAAAAAAAAAAAAAAAAAAAAAAAAAAAAAAAAAAAAAAAAAAAAAAAAAAAAAAAAAAAAAAAAAAAAAAAAAACCAGTAGATAGGGACAGAGGGAATCTCGTTAATCCATTCATGCGCGTCACTAATTAGATGACGAGGCATTTGGCTACCTTAAGAGAGTCATAGTTACTCCCGCCGTTTACCCGCGCTTTTTTGAATTTCTTCACGTTGACATTCAGAGCACTGGGCAGAAA
>NW_026109601.1:15000-25977 GCF_024516045.1 Bombus affinis
CCCTCTGTGGGTACATGGCCCCATTCAAGATGGACTTGGACGCGGTTCGACGTCACGGGATAAACGGATCCTCCCGAACACTACATTTCCCAACGGCGGAACCGCGGGATTCAGTGCTGGGCTAATTCCTGTTCGCTCGCCGCTACTAAGGAAATCCTTGTTAGTTTCTTTTCCTCCGCTTAGTAATATGCTTAAATTCAGCGGGTAATCTCGCCTACTCTGAGGTCGCTTCAACGTCACGACACGAGACAAAAATGTGATTTTTTTATTCAAAGAAAAAAAAAACACGTTCGTGCCGTGTATGCGCGAACACTTCGAACAAAGCTATGAAACTCCAGTACGAGAGAAGGTGGTATTTTTTTTATCTCTATATGCGAAAATCGCCTCAAAGAGAAAAAAAAATAAAAATTCGAATAGAACGAGAACACTCTTTCCTTCCAGAGAAGCGTTTTAAGCATCGCGCCAAAGTGCCCTTTTCTTCGTACGTCGTATCATGTTCGAGCTAAGACTCACGCCAGACATCCTAAAACGATCGTCGGTGATTTTTAACGCCCGTCCTCAGTCTCTTACAGCCGTTTCTCTACTCTCGACAAATTCCAGCGGTTCCTTGTTTTCTGCCGGCACAGAGATCGAAACGGCAAAGTTTCTTTGCTCTGTACCGACGACGACGAAAACGCACGGGAACGCACGCAAGTGGAAAAGCGAGCGAGACGTACACTGTGGTGTGTTCGGGGACTGGACGACCGTCGACGTTAGGATGCGCGGTCCAGCGATAGACGCCGAAAAGGCATGGGATGACCAACACTCTCTGTTTTTCGAGTACTTGTAGCGCCGAATTGCCTTAAAAAAAAATCACACGCGCGCACGACTATCACGTCGTACGCGCGTGTATACCTCGTCTTTAATTAAATCAAAGTTTCACTCCAGCCTCGCCAAAGGGGATCGTCTTCTTCCTCGTCTACGATCTCTTCTCCTGTACGTGTCCAGAGATTCTCTCTGGCATGACGACGACGACCATCCAACGACTTTGTAACGGACTCTCGTGCGCATCTTCGTCAGGTACGGAAACGTTGCGCAACACCTCGAGCTTGGTAAAACACCCGTAGCCGATCATAGACACGCGCTAGTTCGCACACGATTTCTACGATTTCCGACGAACGTGGCTTTGGGCCAGGGCCGGCGGGCAGAGAGATACGCGAACGACGGGGAAAATTCGTCCCGATACAAGTAACGCGTACTCTCCGATCTCCGCGCAACGCCTGGGGATCATCTCCCTAAGTCATCAGCGCTCGAAGAAATCACGTGTGCGTTCCCGGATCTACGGCTCTCTTTCGGGGATAAATTACAAGCACAGAGTATGTTAAACGCAACGACGACCCATCGATGCGACGGTCCTCGTCGTTGTCAGTCGCTCGCGCAGAGTATATCTCTACGCACGAAGAGACGGAGTGGGCATTAGATCCCTGGGGCTATTCGAGTAAAACGTCTTAAGAAAAGACGGTTGTACGGCAAAATTCCGCACCGTTACCAAGTTTACTTTTATCTGAGGCTGTTCTCCTTCTCTCCTCTCTCGACCGAGTTCCCATATTTGCTTTCTCTCAGTCTCGCCAAAATAATATTCATTTAAGACGACGTCGGGGGCGCGGACATCGTGCTCATCGAAAACCTGCAAACGTATGCAAATCTGCTGATATGAAAAAAAAATCGGTCACGAGGACAACACTACGTATATATATATATATATATATATATATATAATATATTCGATAACCGACACGAAGCGGTGCATAAGCGGGCGGTCGTACGAAAGGACGACTCACGACGCCGCTAGCACTCACGCAGGTCCGTGACGGTTCTCTCCGCTCTTATTCGTATCCTTCTTCGTGCGCTTCCTCCGACTCTGAAACGTTCTACGTATCGTAAGAACGACGGCGGGTTGTCGAAGGCACCAAGGGACAGAGAGAGACAGAGGTAGAGTTTCGTAGTGTCTCCCGTGAACACGATAGTTTATATATCGAGCATGCGTACGAATTGCACGGTCTCGACACGACCGCGACGAACGCCGACGAGCGTCCAACAATCGCTCGTACGTCGCGTACGTTCTCTCGCGTCCGCTCTTGTTCGTATCCTTCTTCGTGCGCTTCCTCCGACTCTGAAACGTTCTACGTATCGTAAGAACGACGGCGGGTTGTCGAAGGCACCAAGGGACAGAGAGAGACAGATAGAGAGGAACGACACGCAACGCAAGCAGTCTTAGGTTTACGTGAGCAACCCTCAGCCAGGCGTGGTCCAGGAATTGTATCCGTGGACCGCAATGTGCGTTCGAAATGTCGATGTTCATGTGTCCTGCAGTTCACACGTTGACGCGCAATTAGCTGCGTTCTTCATCGACCCACGAGCCAAGTGATCCACCGTTCAGGGTAATCTTTTCATATATTTTTTAAAACTCTTGTACTCCATGTACTCTTAATACTCGGTTCGAGCGAAGCCGAGATCCGACACGACCGACCAACGGGAATCGGACGCGCAGAAGTCGCCGGAAGATCGACGACACGAAAACGTTCGAAAATGAAATCCGACGAACGCGCGAAGATACGCGCGTCCGCCGGCCGGGCGAAAAGTACATTATGATATATAACAACCATCGAGATCGAAGCTCCGTTCGTCAGGAAACGACGGGGATATAACACCCGATTCTGAATCCTCTGTGCAGCACACGATCTCGCGAAGAAATACGCACGGTGGCTAGCCCATATATATATATATGTGTGTGTGTGTATATATAATACGATATGCATTCCTCTCGTCCAATTATTCAAGAAAAAGAGCGTGCGCCTCCATCGTTCGGGTGATGTAAAGATTCGATGGGACTCGCGCGACCCTCGGCCTCGAGCGGTCTTTCCTCCCAATATCCAGAAGCCGAGCTTTGAAAAAACTCTAGCGACGGCACGGGTGTCCGACTCACGACATCGAGGCTTCGAAGTCGGCGATCTCCTCCGAACGGATGGCGATCGCGACGACTCAAAGCGTGAAAAATCGACGAAAGAGAACACATCTCCGTTCAGGTGATTGTTTTTTTTAAAAAATAAAAAAATTCGATGGGACTCGCATCCATCTACCTCGCGCGGTCTTTCTTCCCAATATCCAGAAGCCGAGCTTTGAAAAAACTTCAGCGACGGCACGGGTGTCCGACTCACGACAACGAGGATAGACAGCCTGCGGTCCCCTCTGAACGGGTTATATGCGACGAACTAGACGAAACTTTAGTCGTTCAGGTGGTATAAAAAAAAAAAATTCGATGGGACGCACGCGCAGCCGTCGTCCTCGAGCGGTCTTTCTTCCCAATATCCAGAAGCCGAGCTTTGAAAAAACTCTAGCGACGGCACGGGTGTCCGACTCACGACATCGAGGGTAGACAGCCTGCGGTCCCCTCTGAACCAACTTCGGCTAGACTAGTTACGAATCGTTGCTACGCATCGTCATCATAGTCATCGTCATCATCATCATTATCATAGCGGGCCAACATCCACGCAATGCGTTTTCGTTCTAGGTTACCCGATCCACGAGTATGTTACAAGTGGTTTCGTTATTTCGAACAAAACGACATACGAAGAACACACGCCCTATGGGTAGGAAGCACGTTTCGAGAACGACCGAGAGCGGTGAAAGAGACGAAAGGTCGACGCGCATAAGGTATCCATGGATCTTCGAAGAGAACCTTCGAAGATATGTCGGTATCCTTTCTACATGCGCGACTCGCTACTCGTACTTTCGCTCTCGTCGACTCGTTTTAGTCGCTTCGTTCGATCCCAAAGAGGAGTCTTCGATGTCCCGTTGCTAGGAGGAGAGCAAACGCAACACAGACCACGAAACATAGAAGAGAATAGGCGAGCATGATCTCTCCGACACGAGGCACTTTAGAGATTTTGTTATTCGTTTGTACGGTCTCCACGACGCAAAAAAAAAAATACGAGATCGTGGCGGCGGGTCTTTCTGTATACGGCCTCACGCAAGCGCCTCGATCTCATTTCTCTTTACGGGTGGTTTCCATTCGTAATTTTTCGTTCGATATTCGTGTCAAAGTTTAATTTTCGAAAGCTCAAGTTCCCATTTATAGTTTTATTATAAAATCATAATATTCGCAGACGGCGGGTCTTTCTGTGTACGACCTCACGCAGGCGCCTCGAATTCGTTTATGTATGTATATATATATATATATATATATATGTATCTCTTCATCCCGATGATCGAGAGAGAGTGCCACCTTCTCTTCATATAGTTTCGTAGCTGGAGGGTCGTCTCCTCCTTATGTCTTTTCATCATTTTGCCAACGGAGTAAGCCACGCTCCGGGCGAATTTAACTGTTCTTTGTTAAAGTATATAGCTTGTTGATACGTCGTATATACTTTGGTTCGTCGATATAGGAGGAGTACGGCTCCTTACCGACTTATACAGTTTCGTATTTTTCAAGTGTTCAAGTCAAATTCTTTAAGTTTTTGTGTTATATCGTTAATGATCCTTCCGCAGGTTCACCTACGGAAACCTTGTTACGACTTTTACTTCCTCTAAATGATCAAGTTTGGTCATCTTCCCGGTAACATCGGCAATGCTTATCACATTGGCCGCGCACCAGTCCGAAGACCTCACTAAATCATTCAATCGGTAGTAGCGACGGGCGGTGTGTACAAAGGGCAGGGACGTAATCAACGCGAGCTTATGACTCGCGCTTACTGGGAATTCCTCGTTCATGGGGAATAATTGCAAGCCCCAATCCCTAGCACGAAGGAGGTTCAGCGGGTTACCCGGGCCTTTCGGCCAGGGAAAACACGCTGATTCCTTCAGTGTAGCGCGCGTGCGGCCCAGAACATCTAAGGGCATCACAGACCTGTTATTGCTCAATCTCGTGCGGCTAGAAGCCGCCTGTTCCTCTAAGAAGATTTGTTTGTACGTTGGTAGTAAAAACCCACCGACCGAAGCCGGGGGCCTTCGAGATACCATAAGTTACGTCTATTTAGCAGGCTAGAGTCTCGTTCGTTATCGGAATTAACCAGACAAATCGCTCCACCAACTAAGAACGGCCATGCACCACCACCCACCGAATCAAGAAAGAGCTATCAATCTGTCAATCCTTCCGGTGTCCGGGCCTGGTGAGGTTTCCCGTGTTGAGTCAAATTAAGCCGCAGGCTCCACTCCTGGTGGTGCCCTTCCGTCAATTCCTTTAAGTTTCAGCTTTGCAACCATACTTCCCCCGGAACCCAAAAGCTTTGGTTTCCCGGAAGCTGCCCGCCGAGTCATCGGAGGAACTTCGGCGGATCGCTGGCTGGCATCGTTTATGGTTAGAACTAGGGCGGTATCTGATCGCCTTCGAACCTCTAACTTTCGTTCTTGATTAATGAAAACATTTTTGGCAAATGCTTTCGCTTCTGTCCGTCTTGCGACGATCCAAGAATTTCACCTCTAACGTCGCAATACGAATGCCCCCATCTGTCCCTATTAATCATTACCTCGGGGCTCCGAAAACCAACAAAATAGAACCGAGGTCCTATTCCATTATTCCATGCACACAGTATTCAGGCGAAGGTAGCCTGCTTTAAGCACTCTAATTTGTTCAAAGTAAACGTATCGGCCCACCTCGACACTCAGTGAAGAGCACCGCGATGGGATATTAGTTGGACCGCCCGCGAGGAGCTAAGCCCACCGATAGGACGTACCACATAATGCCAGTTAAACACCGCGAGCGGTGAACCGACACTGTGACACACAGATTCAACTACGAGCTTTTTAACCGCAACAACTTTAATATACGCTATTGGAGCTGGAATTACCGCGGCTGCTGGCACCAGACTTGCCCTCCAATTGGTCCTCGTTAAAGGATTTAAAGTGTACTCATTCCGATTACGGGGCCTCGGATGAGTCCCGTATCGTTATTTTTCGTCACTACCTCCCCGTGCCGGGAGTGGGTAATTTGCGCGCCTGCTGCCTTCCTTGGATGTGGTAGCTGTTTCTCAGGCTCCCTCTCCGGAATCGAACCCTGATTCCCCGTTACCCGTTACAACCATGGTAGGCGCAGAACCTACCATCGACAGTTGATAAGGCAGACATTTGAAAGATGCGTCGCCGGTGCTAGATGACCATGCGATCAGCACAAAGTTATTCAGAGTCACCAAAACAAACGATGGACGGACAGACGAGCCATCCGCCACCGATTGGTTTTGATCTAATAAAAGCATTCCTACCATCTCTGGTCGGAATCTGTTTGCATGTATTAGCTCTAGAATTACCACAGTTATCCAAGTAAATGTAGGTATGATCTAAGAAACCATAACTGATTTAATGAGCCATTCGCGGTTTCACCTTAATGCGGCATGTACTGAGACATGCATGGCTTAATCTTTGAGACAAGCATATGACTACTGGCAGGATCAACCAGGGATCTTATAATATATTCCCAAAAACCAGCATTTTCGTTTAAAAGTTCTCTCTGTGTCGTAGGTGGGACGTAAGCACCGTACGACGAGACTTTTCATTTTATATATATATGTAATATGACTTAGAGAGCAACGTTCCATGGTTCAGTAACAACGTCACTCAGCCACTTTAATTCTCCTCCTCTCTCACCATCATATATCGATACAAAGATTCATACTTCACAGAATTATTTCTGTTTGTAACTTTTCTCCTCCAACTTCTCTCGTAGAATATAACTTAGCGGTAAAGCACGTATACGCATGCTGGACATACCGTAAGAATATTCTTTTATAAGCTTCAACACCTCTGTAGAGACGCGTTACCAGAAGATAACGCACTCTACAGAACGCCAAAAGGACCATCGTGCAGCTACAAATAGCTTACAACCGATGGTCTCTGCAAGAATGGCTACTCCGTAAGTACAAGCACACACGCATCCAACTTTTGTCAAATACGTGCACACAGGTCACCAGCTTCCCGACTAAGGGGAAGCTTGCCACGTTAACGGTCATTACGTCCTAGACTTCGACCCGCGGCGCAGCAGTGTAGAGAAAAAACCAGTACGAGAACGGAGGAACAGTCGAGAAATAGCGTAAAATACACTAAGACTCGAGGAGCGGTGACTGAATTCTCAACCGAGGCCGTAGAATAGCCACGCGCCCAGCGCTGTTCCGACCGAACCGTCCGGCTCGACGCTTCTCTTATAGATACCAAGGGGCCGGCCGGAAGGCCGGCGCCGGTCGGGCTAGCGGCCGCGCGCTTATGGTGCAAAACCTCCGTAGCAACGTACCGTTCGGAAGGGACGCTGGAACTTAGTCGCTCGCACGTTCAATAACTACTATATAAAGGCGATATCCAACCATCGAAATATTTTACCACAAGCATTATTAACATATTATAAATGCATTTTTACCAAAAAATTAATTTTTTTTTCACCGAAAAATTGCATCAGTAAACATACAGTTTTATCGACTATGGACGAAAAATAACTTTATAATCGATTAAAACACGTTAAAATAACACGAAATATGTAAAAAGATATATACCTTGTAACATTAATTAACGAAAAAATTGCAAAAATATCCCAGTCGTATCAGTCCGACGGAAGCTAATTTTTCAAAAAATTCGACAAAAATGTTTAATCCGATTGTATTTAATAGAGATATAACGATCCCTGTCAAAAAAATTATACCTTATAACGCTTTTTAACGAAATAACTCGAAATAACCATTTCGGACTTTTCGCACCGGCCGAACTTCTTCAAAGTCCCAACGTCCCGTCGCATAGTTCCGTTTCTAGAAAACGTTCCAGCGACCAAATAAACGCTTAATCCCGACGTAAAACGTCGAGATACGTCCATTTGTGCAAAAATATTCCTACCTTGTAACACTTTTAAGCGAGATAACTCGAAAAAACGTGTTCGATACGGAAATTTTTCAAAGTCCCAACGAAAAAATCGAAACTTTGTAGAAGGTCTTGGGGACGACATAAACGCTTAATCCCGACGTAAAACGTCGAGATACGTCGATTTATGCAAAAATATTCCTACCTTGTAACACTTTTAAGCGAGATAACTCGAAAAAACCTTTTCGGTCTTTTCGCACCGGCCGAACTTCTTCAAAGTCCCAACGTCCCGTCGCATAGTTCCGTTTCTAGAAAACGTTCCAGCGACCAAATAAACGCTTAATCCCGACGTAAAACGTCGAGATACGTCCATTTATGCAAAAATATTCCTACCTTGTAACACTTTTAAGCGAGATAACTCGAAAAAACCTTTTCGGTCCTTTCGCACCGGCCGAACTTCTTCAAAGTCCCAACGTCCCGTCGCATAGTTCCGTTTCTAGAAAACGTTCCAGCGACCAAATAAACGCTTAATCCCGACGTAAAACGTCGAGATACGTCCATTTATGCAAATATATTCCTACCTTGTAACACTTTTAAGCGAGATAACTCGAAAAAACCTTTTCGGTCTTTTCGCACCGGCCGAACTTCTTCAAAGTCCCAACGTCCCGTCGCATAGTTCCGTTTCTAGAAAACGTTCCAGCGACCAAATAAACGCTTAATCCCGACGTAAAACGTCGAGATACGTCCATTTATGCAAATATATTCCTACCTTGTAACACTTTTAAGCGAGATAACTCGAAAAAACCTTTTCGGTCTTTTCGCACCGGCCGAACTTCTTCAAAGTCCCAACGTCCCGTCGCATAGTTCCGTTTCTAGAAAACGTTCCACCGACCAAATAAACGCTTAATCCCGACGTAAAACGTCGAGATACGTCCATTTATGCAAAAATATTCCTACCTTGTAACACTTTTAAGCGAGATAACTCGAAAAAACGTGTTCGATACGGAAATTTTTCAAAGTCCCAACGAAAAAATCGAAACTTTGTAGAAGGTCTTGGGGACGACATAAACGCTTAATCCCGACGTAAAACGTCGAGATACGTCGATTTATGCAAAAATATTCCTACCTTGTAACACTTTTAAGCGAGATAACTCGAAAAAACCTTTTCGGTCTTTTCGCACCGGCCGAACTTCTTCAAAGTCCCAACGTCCCGTCGCATAGTTCCGTTTCTAGAAAACGTTCCAGCGACCAAATAAACGCTTAATCCCGACGTAAAACGTCGAGATACGTCCATTTATGCAAATATATTCCTACCTTGTAACACTTTTAAGCGAGATAACTCGAAAAAACCTTTTCGGTCTTTTCGCACCGGCCGAACTTCTTCAAAGTCCCAACGTCCCGTCGCATAGTTCCGTTTCTAGAAAACGTTCCAGCGACCAAATAAACGCTTAATCCCGACGTAAAACGTCGAGATACGTCCATTTATGCAAATATATTCCTACCTTGTAACACTTTTAAGCGAGATAACTCGAAAAAACCTTTTCGGTCTTTTCGCACCGGCCGAACTTCTTCAAAGTCCCAACGTCCCGTCGCATAGTTCCGTTTCTAGAAAACGTTCCACCGACCAAATAAACGCTTAATCCCGACGTAAAACGTCGAGATACGTCCATTTATGCAAAAATATTCCTACCTTGTAACACTTTTAAGCGAGATAACTCGAAAAAACCTTTTCGGTCTTTTCGCACCGGCCGAACTTCTTCAAAGTCCCAACGTCCCGTCGCATAGTTCCGTTTCTAGAAAACGTTCCAGCGACCAAATAAACGCTTAATCCCGACGTAAAACGTCGAGATACGTCCATTTATGCAAATATATTCCTACCTTGTAACACTTTTAAGCGAGATAACTCGAAAAAACCTTTTCGGTCTTTTCGCACCGGCCGAACTTCTTCAAAGTCCCAACGTCCCGTCGCATAGTTCCGTTTCTAGAAAACGTTCCAGCGACCAAATAAACGCTTAATCCCGACGTAAAACGTCGAGATACGTCCATTTATGCAAAAATATTCCTACCTTGTAACACTTTTAAGCGAGATAACTCGAAAAAAACCTTTTCGGTCTTTTCGCACCGGCCGAACTTCTTCAAAGTCCCAACGTCCCGTCGCATAGTTCCGTTTCTAGAAAACGTTCCAGCGACCAAATAAACGCTTAATCCCGACGTAAAAACGTCGAGATACGTCCATTTATGCAAATATATTCCTACCTTGTAACACTTTTAAGCGAGATAACTCGAAAAAACCTTTTCGGTCTTTTCGCACCGGCCGAACTTCTTCAAAGTCCCAACGTCCCGTCGCATAGTTCCGTTTCTAGAAAACGTTCCACCGACCAAATAAACGCTTAATCCCGACGTAAAACGTCGAGATACGTCCATTTATGCAAAAATATTCCTACCTTGTAACACTTTTAAGCGAGATAACTCGAAAAAACCTTTTCGGTCTTTTCGCACCGGCCGAACTTCTTCAAAGTCCCAACGTCCCGTCGCATAGTTCCGTTTCTAGAAAACGTTCCAGCGACCAAATAAACGCTTAATCCCGACGTAAAACGTCGAGATACGTCCATTTATGCAAATATATTCCTACCTTGTAACACTTTTAAGCGAGATAACTCGAAAAAACCTTTTCGGTCTTTCGCACCGGCCGAACTTCTTCAAAGTCCCAACGTCCCGTCGCATAGTTCCGTTTCTAGAAAACGTTCCAGCGACCAAATAAACGCTTAATCCCGACGTAAAACGTCGAGATACGTCCATTTATGCAAAAATATTCCTACCTTGTAACACTTTTAAGCGAGATAACTCGAAAAAACCTTTTCGGTCCTTTCGCACCGGCCGAACTTCTTCAAAGTCCCAACGTCCCGTCGCATAGTTCCGTTTCTAGAAAACGTTCCAGCGACCAAATAAACGCTTAATCCCGACGTAAAACGTCGAGATACGTCCATTTATGCAAATATATTCCTACCTTGTAACACTTTTAAGCGAGATAACTCGAAAAAACCTTTTCGGTCTTTTCGCACCGGCCGAACTTCTTCAAAGTCCCAACGTCCCGTCGCATAGTTCCGTTTCTAGAAAATTTATGCAAATATCCACCTTGTAACGACCGAAATAAACGGCTTAATC
>NW_026109602.1:0-25880 GCF_024516045.1 Bombus affinis
ATTTACGTTATAACGTATAACGGTATATTGCATTACTATATGACGCATAACGTTATGGAGCATTACGTTACAACGTATAACGACATATTGCATGACTATGTGACGTATAACGTTCTATACTATTGCGTTATGACCTATAACGTTATACTGCATCACTATATGACGTATAACGTTATATACTATTACGTTATAAGGTATAACGATATATTGCATCACTATATGAAGTATATCTTTATATACTATTACGTTATAACTAATAACGTTATATTGCATCACTATATCACTTATAACATTATATTGCACCGCTATATGACGTATAACGTCATATACTATTACGTTATAACCTATAACGTTGTACTGCATCACTATATGACGTATAACGTTATATACTATTACGTTATAAGATATAACGTTATATTGCATCACTATATCACTTATAGCGTTATATTGCATCACTATATGAAGTATAACGTTATATACTAGTACGTTATAACGCATAACGTTATATTGCATCACTATATCACTTATAACGTTATATTGCATCACTATATGACGCATAACGTTATATTGCATCACTATATGACGCATAACGTCATATACTATTACATTATAACTTATAACGATATAGAGTATTTCGCTATAACGTATGACTTCATATTGCATCACTATATGACGTATAATGTTATGTACTATTACGTTATAACGTATAACGATATGTTGCATCACTATTTGACGTATAACGTTATATACTATTACGTTATAATGCATAACGGTATATTGCATCACTATATGAAGTATAACGTTATATACAATTACGTTATAAGGTATAACGATATATTGCATCACTATTTGACGTATAACGTTATATACTATTACGTTATAATGCATAACGGTATATTGCATCACTATATGAAGTATAACGTTATATACTATTACATTATAACTTATAACGATATAGTGTATTACGCTATAACGTATGACTACATATTGCATCACTATATGACGTATAACGTCATATACTATTACGTTATAACCTATAACGTTATACTGCATCACTATATGACGTATAACGTTATATACTATTACGTTATAAGGTATAACGATATATTGCATCACTATATGAAGCATACCCTTATATACTATTACATTATAAGGTATAACGATATATTGCACCACTATATGACGTATAACGTCATATACTATTACGTTATAACCTATAACGTTATACTCCATCACTATATGACGTATAACGTTATATACTACTACGTTATAAGGTATAACGATATATTGCATCACTATATGAAGTATAACCTTATATACTATTACGTTATAACGCATAACGTTATATTGCATCACTATATCACTTATAACGTTATATTGCATCACTATTTGATGTATAACGTTATATACTATTACGTTATAATGCATAACGTTATATTGCATCACTATATGACGTGTAACGTTCTGGAGTATTACGTTTCAACGTATAACGTTATATACTATTACGGTATAACGGATAACGATATATTTATCGCTATGTGACGTATAACGTTATATACTATTACGTTATAAGGTATAACGTTATATTGCATCATTATGTGACGTATAACATTCTATACTATTACGTTATAATGCATAACGTTATATTGCATCACTATATGACGTGTAACGTTATGGAGTATTACGTTTCAACGTATAACGTTATATACTATTACGGTATAACGGATAACGATATATTTATCGCTATGTGACGTATAACGTTATATACTATTACGTTATAAGGTATATCGATATATTGCATTACTATATGAAGTATAACCTTATATATTACTACGTTATAAGGTATAACGATATATTGCTTGACTATATGAAGTATAACCTTATATACTATTACATTATAAGGTATAACGATATATTGCACCACTATATGACGTATAACGTCATATACTATTACGTTATAACCTATAACGTTGTACTGCATCACTGTGTGACGTATAACGTCATATACTATTACATTATAACGTATAACGTTATGGAGTATTACCTTATATCTTATAACGATTTATACTATTACGTTATAAGGTATAACGTTATATTGCATCACTATATCACTTATACCGTTATATAGCACCACTATATGACGTATAACGTCATATACTATTACGTTGTAACCTATAACGTTGTACTGCATCATTGTATGACGTAGAACGTTATATGCTACTACGTTATAAGGTATAACGTTATATTGCATCATTATGTGACGTATAACGTTCTATACTATTACGTTATAATGCATAACGTTATATTGCATCACTATATGACGTATAACGTTATATACTAATACGTTATAAGGTATAGCGTTATATTGCATCACTATATCACTTACAACGTTATATTGCATCACTATATCACTTATAACGTTATATGGCATTACTATATAACGTATAACGTTATGGAGTATTACGTTATAACCTATAGTGTTATAGAGTATTACCTTATATCGTATAACGATTTTCACTATTACTTATAACGCATAACGCTATATTGCATCACTATATGAAGTATAACCTTATATACTATTACGTTATAAGGAATAACGTAATATTGCATCACTATATCACTTATAACGTTACATAGCATCACTATATGACGTATAACGTTATGAACTATTACGTTATAACGTATAGCGTTATCGAGTATTACCTTATATCGTATAACGATTTATACTATTACGTTATAACGCATTACGTTATATTGCATCACTATATCACTTATAACGTTATATTGCATCACTAAATCACTTATAACGTTATATTGCATCACTATATCACTTATAACGTTATATTGCATCACTATATGATGTATAACGTCATATACTATTACGTTGTAACCTATAACGTTGTACTGCATCACTATATGACGTATAACGTTATATGCTATTACGTTATAAGGTATAACGTTATATTGCATCACTATATCACTTATAACGTTATATTGCTTCACTATATGAATCATAACGTTATATACTAGTACGTTATAACCTATAACGTTGTACTGCATCACTATATGACGTATAACGTTATGGAGTATTACGTTTTAACTTATAACGTTATATACTATTACGTTATAACGGATAACGATATATTTCATCACTATGTGACGTATAACGTTATATTGCATTACTATATGACGTATAACGTTATGGAGTATTACGTTTTAACGTATAACGTTATATACTATTACGTTATAACGGATAACGATATATTTCATCACTATGTGACGTATAACGTTATATAGTATTACGTTAGAACCTATAACGTTATACTGCGTCTCTATATGACGTATAACGATATATACTATTACTATATAAGGTATAATGATATAATGCATCACAATATGAAGTATAACCATATATACTATTACGTTATAAGATATAACGATATATTGCATCACTATATGAAGTATAACCTTATATACTATTACGTTATAAGATATAAGAATATATTGCACCACTATATGACGTATAACGTCATATAATATTACGTTATAACCTATAACGTTGTACCGCATCACTATATGACCTATAACGTTATATACTATTACGTTATAAGGATTAACGTTATATTGCATCACTATATCACTTATAACGTTATATAGCATCCCTATATGACGTATAACGTTATGAACTATTACGTTATAACGTATAGCGTTATATTGCATCACTATATCACTTATAACGTTATATTGCATCACTATATCACTTATAACGTTATATTACATTACTATATGACGTATAACGTTATGGAGTATTGTGTTACAACGTATAACGATATATTGCATCACTATGTGGCGTATAACGATATATACTATTACGTTATAACGCATAACGTTATATTGCATTACTATATCACTTATAACGTTATATTGCACCGCTAAATGACGTATAACGTCATATACTATTACGTTATAACCTATAACGTTGTACTGCATCACTATATGACGTATAACGTTATATACTATTACGTTATAAGATATAACGTTATATTGCATAACTATATCACTTATAGCGTTATATTGCATCACTATATGAAGTATAACGTTATATACTAGTACGTTATAACGCATAACGTTATATTGCATCACTATATCACTTACAACGTTATACTGCATCACTATATGACGTATAACGTTATATACTATTACGTTATAAGATATAACGTTATATTGCATCACTATATCACTTATAGCGTTATATTGCATCACTATATGAAGTATAACGTTATATACTATTACGTTATAACGCATAACGTTATATTGCATCAGTATATCACTTATAACGTTATATTGCATCACTATATGACGCATAACGTTATATTGCATCACTATATGACGCATAACGTCATATACTATTACATTATAACTTATAACGATATAGAGTATTACGCTATAACGTATGACTACATATTGCATCACTATATGACGTATAATGTTATATACTATTACGTTATAATGTATAACGATATGTTGCATCACTATTTGACGTATAACGTTATATACTATTACGTTATAATGCATAACGGTATATTGCATCGCTATATGAAGTATAACGTTATATACTATTTCGTTATAAGGTATAACGATATATTGCATCACTATATGAAGTATAACCTTATGTACTATTACATTATATGGTATAACGATATATTGCACCACTATATGACGTATAACGTCATATACTATTACGTTATAACCTATAACGTTATACTGCATCACTATATGACGTATAACGTTATATACTATTACGTTATAAGGTATAACGATATATTGCATCACTATATGAAGTATACCCTTATATACTATTACATTATAAGGTATAACGATATATTGCACCACTATATGACGTATAACTACATATACTATTACGTTATAACCTATAACGTTATACTGCATCACTATATGACGTATAACGTTATATACTATTACGTTATAAGGTATAACGATATATTGCATCACTATATGAAGTATAACCTTATATACTATTACGTTATAACGCATATCGTTATATTGCATCACTATATCACCTATAACGTTATATTGCACCACTATTTGACGTATAACGTTATGGAGAATTACGTTTTAGCGTATAACGTTATATACTATTACGTTATAACGCATAGCGTTATATTGCATCACCATATCACTTATAACGTTATATTGCATCACTATATCACTTATAACGTTATATTGCATCACTATATGACGCATAACGTCATATACTATTACATTATAACTTATAACGTCATAGAGTATTACGCTGTAACGTATGACTACATATTGACGAATATGACGAATAACGTCATATACTTTTACGTTATAACGTATAACGGTATATTGCATTACTATATGACGCATAACGTTATGGAGCATTACGTTACAACGTATAACGACATATTGCATGACTATGTGACGTATAACGTTATATACTATTGCGTTATAACCTATAACGTTATACTGCATCACTATATGACGTATAACGTTATATACTATTACGGTATAACGTATAACGATATATTGCATCACTATTTGACGTATAACGTTATAGACTATTACGTTATAACGGATAACGATATATTTCATCACTATGTGACGTATAACTTTATATTGCATTACTATATGACGTATAACGTTATGGAGTATTACGTTTTAACGTATAACGTTATATGCTATTACGTTATAACGGATAACGATATATTTCATCACTATGTGACGTATAACGTTATATATTATTGCGTTAGAACCTATAACGTTATACTGCGTCTCTATATGACGTATAACGATATATACTACTACGATATAAGGTATAACGATATAATGCATCACTATATGAAGTATAACCTTGTATACTATTACGTTATAAGGTATAACGATATATTGCATCACTATATGAAGTATAACGTTATATACTATTACGTTATAAGGTATAACGTTATAAGGTATATTGCACCACTATATGACGTATAACGTCATATAATATTACGTTATAACCTATAACGTTGTACCGCACCACTATATGACGTATAACGTTATATACTATTACGTTATAAGATATAACGTTATATTGCATAACTATATCACTTATAGCGTTATATTGCATCACTATATGAAGTATAACGTTATATACTAGTACGTTATAACGCATAACGTTATATTGCATCACTATATCACTTATAACGTTATATTGCACCGCTATATGACGTATAACGTCATATACTATTACGTTATAACCTATAACGTTGTACTGCATCACTATATGACGTATAACGTTATATACTATTATGTTATAAGATATAACGTTATATTGCATAACTATATCACTTATAGCGTTATATTGCATCACTATATGAAGTATAACGTTATATACTGGTACGTTATAACGCATAACGTTATATTGCATCACTATATGACGCATAACGTCATATACTATTACATTATAACTTATAACGTTATAGAGTATTACGCTATAACGTATGACTACATATTGCATCACTATATGACGAATAACGTCATATACATTTACGTTATAACGTATAACGGTATATTGCATTACTATATGACGCATAACGTTATGGAGCATTACGTTACAACGTATAACGACATATTGCATGACTATGTGACGTATAACGTTCTATACTATTGCGTTATGACCTATAACGTTATACTGCATCACTATATGACGTATAACGTTATATACTATTACGTTATAAGGTATAACGATATATTGCATCACTATATGAAGTATATCTTTATATACTATTACGTTATAACTAATAACGTTATATTGCATCACTATATCACTTATAACATTATATTGCACCGCTATATGACGTATAACGTCATATACTATTACGTTATAACCTATAACGTTGTACTGCATCACTATATGACGTATAACGTTATATACTATTACGTTATAAGATATAACGTTATATTGCATCACTATATCACTTATAGCGTTATATTGCATCACTATATGAAGTATAACGTTATATACTAGTACGTTATAACGCATAACGTTATATTGCATCACTATATCACTTATAACGTTATATTGCATCACTATATGACGCATAACGTTATATTGCATCACTATATGACGCATAACGTCATATACTATTACATTATAACTTATAACGATATAGAGTATTTCGCTATAACGTATGACTTCATATTGCATCACTATATGACGTATAATGTTATGTACTATTACGTTATAACGTATAACGATATGTTGCATCACTATTTGACGTATAACGTTATATACTATTACGTTATAATGCATAACGGTATATTGCATCACTATATGAAGTATAACGTTATATACAATTACGTTATAAGGTATAACGATATATTGCATCACTATTTGACGTATAACGTTATATACTATTACGTTATAATGCATAACGGTATATTGCATCACTATATGAAGTATAACGTTATATACTATTACATTATAACTTATAACGATATAGTGTATTACGCTATAACGTATGACTACATATTGCATCACTATATGACGTATAACGTCATATACCATTACGTTATAACCTATAACGTTATACTGCATCACTATATGACGTATAACGTTATATACTATTACGTTATAAGGTATAACGATATATTGCATCACTATATGAAGCATACCCTTATATACTATTACATTATAAGGTATAACGATATATTGCACCACTATATGACGTATAACGTCATATACTATTACGTTATAACCTATAACGTTATACTCCATCACTATATGACGTATAACGTTATATACTACTACGTTATAAGGTATAACGATATATTGCATCACTATATGAAGTATAACCTTATATACTATTACGTTATAACGCATAACGTTATATTGCATCACTATATCACTTATAACGTTATATTGCATCACTATTTGATGTATAACGTTATATACTATTACGTTATAAGGTATAACCTTATATTGCATCACTATATGAAGTATAACCTTATATACTATTACATTATATGGTATAACGATATATTGCACCACTATATGACGTATAACGTCATATACTATTACGTTATAACCTATAACGATATATTTCATCACTATGTGACGTATAACGATATACTATAACGTTATAAGGTATAACGATATAATGCATCACTATATGAAGTATAACCTTATATACTATTACGTTATAACGTACAACGATATATTGCATGACTATATGAAGTATAACCTTATATACTATTACGTTATAAGGTATAACGATATTTTGCATCAGTATATGACGAATAACGTCATATACTCTTACGTTATAACGTATAACGTTATATCGTATCACTATATGACGTATAACGTTATATACTATTACGTTATGACGTATAACGATATATTGCATCACTATGTGACGTATAACGTTATATACTATTACGTTATAATGCATAACGTTATATTGCATCACTATATGACGTATAACGTTATATACTATTACGTTATAACGTATAACGATATATTGCATCACTATTTGACGTATAACGTTATATACTATTACGTTATAATGCATAACGTTATATTGCATCACTATATGTAGTATAACGTTATATAATATTACGTTATAAGGTATAACGATATATTGCATCACTATATAAAGTATAACCTTATATACTATTACATCATATGGTATAACGATATATTGCATCACTATATGACGTATATCGTCATATACTATTACGTTATAACCTACAACGTTATACTGCATCACTATATGACGTATAACGTTATATACTATTACGTTATAAGGTATAACGATATATTGCATCACTATATGAATTATAACCTTATATACTATTACATTATATGGTATAACGATATATTGCACCACTATATGACGTATAACGTCATATACTATTACGTTATAACCTACAACGTTATACTGCGCCACTATATGACGTATAACGTCATATACTATTACGTTATAACCTATAACGTTATACTGCATCACTATATGACGTACAACGTTATATACTATTACGTTATAAGGTATAACGATACATTGCATCACTATATGAAGTACAACCTTATATACTATTACGTTATAACGCATAACGTTATATTGCATCACTATATCACTTATAACGTTATATTGCATCACTATATGACGTATAACGTTATATACTATTACGTTATAAGGTATAACGTTATATTGCATCACTATATCACTTATAACGTTATATTGCTTCACTATATGAAGCGTAACGTTATATACTAGTACGTTATAACGCATAACGTTATATTGCATCACTATATGACGTATATCGTTATGGAGTATTACGTTTTAACGTATAACGTTATATACTATTACGTTATAACGGATAACGATATATTTCATCACTATGTGACGTATAACGTTATATACTATTACGTTATAAGGTATAACGATACATTGCATCACTATATGAAGTATAACCTTATATACTATTACGTTATAAGGTATAACAATATATTGCACCACTATATGACGTATAACGTTATGGAGTATTACGTTTTAACGTATAACGTTATATACTATTACGTTATAAGGTATAACGATATATTGCATCAATATATGAAGTATAACCTTATATACTTTTACGTTATAAGGTATAACAATATATTGCACCACTATATGACGTATAACGTTATGGAGTATTACGTTTTAACGTATAACGATATATACTATTACGTTATAAGGTATAAAGATATAATGCATCACTGTATGAAGTATAACCTTATATACTATTACGTTATAAGGTATAACGTTACATTGCATCACTATATGAAGTATAACCTTATATACTATTACGTTATAAGGTATAACAATATATTGCACCACTATATGACGTATAGCGTTGTAGAGTATTACCTTATATCGTATAACGATTTATACTATTACGTTATAACGCATAACGTTATATTGCATCATTATATCACCTATAACGTTATATTTCAGTACTATATGACGTATAACGTTTATACTATAACGTTACAACGTATAACGTTATATAGCATCTCTACATGACGTATAGCGTTATATACAATTACGTTATAACGTATAACGTTATATTGCATCATTGTATGACGTATAACGCTATATATTATTACGTTATAATGCATAACGATATATTGCATCACTATGTGACGTATGACGTTATATACTATTACGTTATAAGGTATAACGTTAGATTTCATCCCTATATCACTTATAACGTTATATAGCATCCCTATATGACGTATAACGTTATGAGCTATTACGTTATAACGTATAGCGTTATAGAGTATTACCTTATATCGTATAACGATTTATACTATTAAGTTATAATGCATAACCTTATATTGCATCACTATATCACTTATAACGTTATATTGCATCACTATATCACATATAACGTTATATTGCATCACTATATGAATTATAACGTTATATACTAGTCCGTTATAACGCATAACGTTATATTGCATCACTATATCACTTATAACGTTATATTGCATCATTGTATGACGCATAACGTCATATACTATTACATTATAACGTATAACGTTATATTGCATTACTATATGACGTATAACGTTATGGAGTATTACGTTACAACGTATAACGATATATTGCATCACTATGTGTCGTATAACGTTATATACTATTACGTTATAACGCATTACGTTATAGTGCATCACTATGGCACTTATAACGTTATATTGCACCACTATATGACGTATAATGTCATATACTATTACGTTATAACCTATAACATTGTACTGCATCACTATAAGACGTATAACGTTATATACTATTACGTTATTAGGTATCACGATATATTGCATCACTATATCACTTATAACGTTATATAGCATCACTATATGACGTATAACGATATAGACTATTACGTTATACAGCAGAACGTTATATTGCATCACTATATCACTTATAACGTTATATTGCATCATTATATGACGCATAACGTCATATTCTATTACATTATAACATATAACGTTATAGACTATTACGCTATAACGTATGACTACATATTGCATCACTATATGACGAATAACGTCCTATACTGTTACGTTATAACGTATAACGTTATATTGCATTACTATATGACGTACAACGTTATGCAGCATTACGTTACAACGTATAACGACATATTGCATTACTATGTGACGTATAACGTTATGGAGTATTACGTTTTAACGTATAACGTTATATTGCATTACTATATGACGTATAACGTTATGGAGTATTACGTTACAACGTATAACGATATATTGCATCACTATGTGTCGTATAACGTTATATACTATTACGTTATAACGCATAACGTTATAGTGCATCACTATGGCACTTATAACGTTATATTGCACCACTATATGACGTATAATGTCATATACTATTACGTTATATCCTATAACGTTGTACTGCATCACTATATGACGTATAACGTTATATACTATTACGTTATAAGGTATAACGTTATATTGCATCACTATACCACTTATAACGTTATATAGCATCCCTATATGACGTATAACGTTATGAACTATTACGTTATAACTTATAGTGTTATAGAGTATTACCTTATATCGTATAACGATTTATACTATTACGTTATAACGCATAACGTTATATTGCATCACTATGTCACATTTAACGTTATATTGCATCAATATATCACTTATAACGTTATATTGCATCACTATATGATGTATAGCGTTTATACTATTACGTTATAACTAATAACGTTATATTGCATCATTATATGACGTATAACGTTATGGAGTATTACGTTTTAACGTATAACGTTTTATTGCATTACTATATGACGTATAACGTTATGGAGTATTACGTTAGAACGTATAACGAAATATTGCATCACTATGTGTCGTATAACGTTATATACTATTACGTTATAACGCACAACGTTATATTGCATCACTATATAACGTATAACGTTATGAAGTATTACGTTGTAACGTATAACGATTTATACTATTACGTTATTACCTATAACGTTATCTGCATCACTATATGACGTATTGTTACGTTTCGCTATCCAAATTTTGAAATTTTAAACAATGTAGTAGTCGCTGCCACCAGAAACAGTCTAAGGACTGTTTCAATTAGATATTTCTTGTTAGATTATGTAGCGTTGATCGGAGTTTAGGCCACTGGTCAACAATCTCCACGTTTCGGCTAACCTGCTATGCGCAGGAATACTAGCACGGGAGAGGATTGTTTGGAATAATCAATTATATTATAAATAATTATTACAGGCGGAATTAATGACGAATTATACTAATCATTGATATTATTTATTATTTTAATTATTAATTATTAATAATAATTAAAGTTGACTCACCTGACGTTGGTCTCCGCTGATGAACGGTCAGGCCGCTGGGGTGATTCCGGTTTTACAAAGATCGACACTTCTATAATTTTTCGTTTTAATCTTTATTTAATTTGAACAGTGTAAACAACAGTGTGTCCGGACGTGTTTAACAATTCGAAATTCTAACACAAAAACTTGAGCCAACTATTGTTTTAATTCTAACTGACTAATAACAATTATTTTATAATTCGAACTGACTAATAACATTTATATCTCGTAATTCTTAAACTCGAACTGGAACGAACAATTATTCTCTAATCCTAACTTAAATTCTAATTAAATCAACTGAACGAACTGATATCAGACTCACTCAAATTCAATTGAACGACTAACAATTACTCTCCTTATTTTCGCTAAATTCTCCTGAACCAACTAATCACAATTGCTCTATCCTATTTCTTTATTCTAACTGAATTACTCTTCTTTAATTTCGTTAAATTCTCCCGAACGCTAACAATTTCTCTGACTATATTCTAACTGAACCAACTAATGGCAGTTACTCTCTTTTCACAATCACTCTGATTGTTCTAACTGAACCACTAACAATTAATCGCTAACGCTAACGCTAACAATTAATCTGACTCTTCTTTATTTTTCGCTAAATTCTCCCGAACGCTAACAATTACTCTCTTCTATTCCTTTATTCAACTGACCCGCTAACAATTACTCTCTTTTATTCTAACTGGTAACGATTACTCCGTTTTATTCTAACTGGTAACGATTACTCCCTTTTATTCTAACTCGTAACGATTACTCCCTTTTATTCTAACTGGTAACGATTACTCCCTTTTATTCTAACTGGTAACGATTACTCCCTTTTATTCTAACTGGTAACGATTACTCCGATTTGAATTGTGTCGCTACGCTTTTTATAATGACATCCCCAATGGGATGACAGTCACGTGACAGTTCGTTCCGGTGGGAATCGCAATGCTGCAGGTTTTTAGAGTTTCCAAGAGAGAACGTGGAGTTTGATGATTACAGGTTATGTTGAGTCATGGACACAAAAGCGTCCGCACCTGTGCGAACTGTGTGAGTGTGTTTTTAGTATTCTGTCTCGTTTCGCATGTTGTTTGTTTCCTTAAACTTGTGAATTTGTTTTAGCGCAAGAGGAAGAAGATATGTGAATGGTACGAGGTGACGTGATCGACGTGCGTGTGTGAATATGTGCGAGGGATGATGCTGAAGTGGCGGTTTTCCATCCAAATAGGCACAGTGGCACCTTCGTTGGCGTCGTGTCCTGATGATCTTTTGACAATTTGGTTTTATTTGACAATATGAGATATATTTTGCTCCTTGTAGATTTATATGTCCATATTTGCTATATATTAAATCGTGTATATTTTATATTACTTTCTTGTTATTAGGTTATTAGTTGTGTAACTCCAGTTTCTGATCTATGGAAAGTGGTGAAACGTCTTCACGAAATACAATTTCATTCGTTTTCCTCCCTTGCATTGGCACGCTGTGAGTGGTGTCGACTTCCAGATGAGGTTTGTGCATCTTGATTATTATGCATTTAATGATAGATACTTTGTCAGAGGTTCCCATGCGGATTGTCTCGGTGTGTATCTTGTTATGATTTCTTTTATTTAGTTCATCCTGCTTCTTTCGTGTTTTATTCACTGCATATGATATTTCAGTGCAAGAAGAAGAAGAATTGTAAAGAATCCGTAAGTGGCCCTAGAAGACGCAGTCATCGTGTGAGGTGTTGTCGGCAGGAACGAAGAGTCGAAGTTGTTGAAGAAGTCGTGTGACATTTGTATTGTTTCCGGTTATATACAACGCTATTTCACATATCTATGTATATATATATTATTATATTATTATATATTATTATACTAAATCTTCAGTTGGTTTAGTTGAATGTTCAGTAATGTAATTTTTACAAGGTGGTTTTGTATATTAGATGAGTAATTGTTCGATATAATAATATGGGTATATATATATATATATACATTTCACAATGTAATTTTCCATTATGTAAAATATATATATGTATATGTATATGTGCGCGTATTGTTATTCTCATTGTTTCTCGGATCGTTAATTGGTTGAATATTCCATAATGTGGATTTCGTATATAATTCTCTAGGTTCGTAGAAATGTAAATCTATATATTTATTTCTTTGCGTTTTAATGGTTTAATAACGTATACATATATATATATATATATATATATATATATATATATATATATATATATATATATATATATATATGAATTTTTCCCAAAGATACGCGTACGCATGTGTATCTCTATATATGTGTGTGTCGCAGAGTAATCTTGTATACAATTTTCACTTTTATTAGAATGCTGATGTAGTGTAGTATATTTTATTTCTTTTATATTTTATTAGATTACCAATTATTCAGATTCACGAAGTAGGTCACACACACAGATATGCACACACGTGTGTGTATATACATGTGTTTTCGCAGAGAAATCTCATACATTTGAATCGCGGCTTGTTTTATTTATTGGTTCATTTAATTATTTCATTTTATTTGTATTTTATATGTCATTGCTGATTGGTTGTAGTGTTTCTTCTTATTGATTCATTTATTTCATTTTGATTGTCTGTCGTATAATTCTTTTTATTTTGATTGGTTAGTTATTAGTTACTTTATTATTACTGGTCGTGGTTAATTATTCATAAGTAATTGGTTCGTGGCGTCACGTGCGGAACGCGGGACGTGACAACGCATAACTTTATGGAGCATTACGTTACAACGTATAACGACATATTGCATTACTATGTGAAGTATAACGTTATATACTATTGCGTTATAACCTATAACGTTATACTGCTTCACTATATGACGTATAACGTTATATACTATTACGTCATAACGGATAACGATATATTTCATCACTATGTGACGTATAACGTTATATACTATTACGTTATTACCTATAACGTTATACTGCATCACTATATGACGTATAACGTCATATACTGTTATAACGTATAACGTTATATTGCATTACTATATGACGTATATCGTTCTGGATTATTACGTTACAACCTATAACGTTATACTGCATCACTATATGACGTATAACGTCATATACTGTTATAACGTATAACGTTATATTGCATGACTATATGACGTATAACGTTATGGACTATTACGTTTCAACGTATAACGATATATTGCATCACTATGTGACATATAACGTTATATGCTATTACGTTATAAGGTATAACGTTATATTGCATCACTATATCACTTATAACGTTATATTGCACAACTATATGGCGTATAACGTCATATACTATTACGTTATAACCTATAACGATGTAGTGCATCACTATGTGACGTATAACGTTATATACTATTACGTTATAAGGTATAACGTTATATTGCATCACTATGTGACATATAACGTTATATGCTATTACGTTATAAGGTATAACGTTATATTGCATCACTATATCACTTATAACGTTATATTGCACCACTATATGGCGTATAACGTCATATACTATTACGTTATAACCTATAACGATGTACTGCACCACTATATGACGTATAACGTTATGGAGTATTCCGTTTTAACGTATAACGTTATATACTATTACGTTATAAGGTATAACGATATATTGCATCACTATATGAAGTATAACCTTATATACTATTACGCTATAAGGTATAGCAATATATTGCACCACTATATGACGTATAACGTCGTATAATATTACGCTATAACCTATAACGTTGTACTGCATCACTATATGACGTTTAACGTTATAAACTATTACGTTATAACGCATAACGCTATATTGCATCACTATATCACTTACAACGTTATATTGCACAACTATTTGACGTATAACGTCGTATAATATTACGTTATAACCTATAACGTTGTACCGCATCACTATATGACGTATAACGTGATATACTATTACGTTATAAGGTATAACGTTATATTGCATCACTATATAACTTATAACGTTGTATAGCATCCCTATATGACGTATAACGTTATGAACTATTACGTTATAACGTATAGCGTTATATTGCATCACTATATCACTTATAACGTTATATTGTATTACTATACGACGTATAACGTTATGGAGTATTGCGTTACAACGTATAACGATATATTGCATCACTATGTGGCGTATAACGATATATACTATTACGTTATAACGCATAACGTTATATTGCATCACTATATCACTTATAACGTTATATTGCACCACTATATGACGTATAACGTCATATACTATTATGTTGTAACCTATAACGTTGTACTGCAACACTATATGACGTATAACGTTATATGCTATTATGTTGTAAGGTATAACGTTATATTGCATCACTATATGACGTATAACGTTATGGAGTATTACGGTTCAACGTATAACGTTATATACTATTACGGTATAACGGATAACGATATATTCATCACTATGTGACGTATAACGTTATATACTATTACTTTCGAACCTATAACGTTATACTGCGTCACTGTATGACGTGTAACGTTATATACTATTACGTTATAAGGTATAACGATATATTGCATTACTATATGAGGTATAACCTTATATACTACTACGTTATAAGGTATAACGATATATTGCTTGACTATATGAAGTATAACCTTATATACTATTACATTATAAGGTATAACGATATATTGCACCACTATATGTCGTATAGCGTCCCATATTATTACGTTATAACCTATAACGTTGTATTGCATCGCTATATGACGTATAACGTTATGTACTATTACGTTATAAGATATAACGTTATATTGCATCACTATATCACTTATAACGTTAAATAGCATCCCTACATGACGTATAACGTTGTGAACTATTACGTTATAACGTATAGCGTTATATTGCATCACTATATGACGTATTACGTTATGGAGTGTTACGTTACAACGTATAACGATATATTGCATCACTATGTGACGTATAACGATATATACTATTACGTTATAAGGTATAACGTTATATTGCATCACTATATGACTTATAACGTTATATAGCATCCCTATATGACGTATAACGTTATGAACTATTACGTTATAACCTATAGTGTTATAGAGTATTACCTTATATCGTATAACGAGTTTCACTATTACTTATAACGCATAACGCTATATTGCATAACTATATGAAGTATAACCTTATATACTATTACGTTATAAGGTATAACGATATATTGCTTCACTATATGAAGTATAACCATATATACTATTACGTTAAAAGGTATAACGATATATTGCACCACGATATGACGTATAACGTCATATTCTATTACGTTACAACCAATAACGTTATACTGCGTCACTATATGACGTATAACGTTATATACTATTACGTTATAAGGAATAACGTTATATTGCATCACTATATCACTTATAACGTTATATAGCATCCCTATATGACGTATAACGTTATGAACTACTACGTTATAACGTACAGCGTTATATTGCATTCTATATCACTTATAACGTTATATTGCATTACTATATGACGCATAACGTCATATACTATTACATTATAACTTCTAACGTTATAGAGTATTACGCTATAACGTATGACTACATATTGCATCACTATATGACGAATAACGTCATATACTTTTACGTTATAACGTATAACGGTATATTGCATTACTATATGACGCATAACGTTATGGAGCATTACGTTACAACGTATAACGACATATCACATGACTATGTGACGTATAACGTTATATACTATTACGTTATAAGGTATAACGTTATATTGCATCACTATATCACTTATAACGTTATATTGCTTCACTATATGAAGCGTAACGTTATATACTATTACGTTATAACGCATAACGTTATATTGCATCACTATATCACTTATAACGTTATATTGCATCACGATATCACTTATATCGTTATATTGCATCACGATATCACTTATAACGTTATATTGCATCACTATATGACGAATAACGTCATATACTGTTACGTTACAACGTATAACGACATATTGCATGACTATATGACGTATAACGTTATATACTATTACGATATAACGTATAACGATATATTGCATCACTATATGATGTCTAACGTTATATACTATTACGTTGTAACGTATAACGCTACATTGCATAACTATATGACGTATAACGTACTATTGCATCACTATATGACGTATAACGTTATATACTATTACGTTATAACGTATAACGTTATATTGCATCACTATATCACTTACAACGTTATATTGCATTACTATATGACGTATAACGTCATATACAGTTACGTTATAACGCATAACGTTATAATGCATCACTATATGAAGTATAACCTTATATACTATTACGCTATAAGGTATAACGATATATTGCATCACTATTTGACGTATTACGTTATATACTATTACGTTATAACGGATAACGATATCTTTCATCACTATGTGACGTATAACGTTATATACTATTGCGTTAGAACCTATAACGTTATACTGCGTCTCTATATGACGTATAACGATATATACTATTACGATATAAGGTATAACGATATAATGCATCACTATATGAAGTATAACCTTATATACTATTACGCTATAAGGTATAACGATATATTGCATCACTATATGAAGGATAACGTTATATACTATTACGTTATAAGGTATAACAATATATTGCACCACTATATGACGTATAACGTCATATAATATTACGTTATAACCTATAACGTTGTACCGCATCACTATATGACGTATAACGTTATATACTATTACGTTAGAAGGTAATACGTTATATTGCATCACTATATCACTTATAACGTTATATAGCATCCCTATATGACGTATAACGTTATGTACTATTACGTTATAACGTATAGGGTTGAAGAGTATTACCTTATATCGTATAACGATTTAAACTATTACGTTATATCGCATAACCTTATATTGCATCACTATATCACTTATAACGTTATATTGCATCACTATATCGCTTATAACGTTATATAGTACCGCTATATCACTTATAACTTTATATTGTATCACTATATCACTTATAACGTTATATTGCTCCGCTATATGACGTATAACGTCATATACTATTACGTTATAACCTATAACGTTGTATTGCATCACTATATGGCGTGTAACGTTATATACTATTACGTTATAAGATATAACGTTATATTGCATCACTATATCACTTATAGCGTTATATTGCATCACTATATGAAGTATAACGTTATATACTAGTACGTTATAACGCATAACGTTATATTGTATCACTATATCCCTTATAACGTTATATTGCTCCGCTATATGACGTATAACGTCATATACTATTACGTTATAACCTATAACGTTGTATTGCATCACTATATGACGTATAACGTTATATACTATTACGTTATAAGATATAACGTTATATTGCATCACTATATCACTTATAGCGTTATATTGCATCACTATATGAAGTATAACGTTATATACTAGTACGTTATAACGCATAACGTTATATTGCATCACTATATCACTTATGACGTTATATTGCACCGCTATATGACGTATAACGTCATATACTATTACGTTATAACCTATGATGTTGTACTGCATCACTATATGACGTATAACGTTATATATTATTACGTTATTAGATATAACGTTATATTGCATAACTATATCACTTATAGCGTTATATTGCATCACTATATGAAGTATAACGTTATATACTAGTACGTTATAACGCATAACGTTATATTGCATCACTATGTCACTTATAACGTTATATTGCATCACTATATGACGCATAACGTCATATACTATTACATTATAACTTATAACGTTATAGAGTATTTCGCTGTAACGTATGACTACATATTGCATCACTATATGACGAATAACGTCATATACTGTTACGTTATAACGTATAACGGTATATTGCATTACTATATGACGCATAACGTTATGGAGCATTACGTTACAGCGTATAACGACATATTGCATGACTATGTGACGTATAACGTTATATAGTATTGCGTTATAACCTATAACGATATACTGCATCACTATATGACGCATAACGGTATATACTATTACGTTATAACGTATAACGATATATTGCATCACTATTTGACGTATAACGTTATATACTATTACGTTATAATGCATAACGTTATATTGCATCACTCTATGACGTATAACGTTATATACTATTACGTTATAATGTATAACGATATATTGCATTACTATATGAAGTATAACCTTATATACTATTACATTATATGGTATAACGATATATTGCTCCACTATATGACGTATAACGTCATATACTATTACGTTATAACCTATAACGTTATACTGCATCACTATACGACGTATAACATTATATACTATTACGTTATAATGCATAACGTTATATTGCATCACTCTATGACGTATAACGTTATATACTATTACGTTATAATGTATAACGATATATTGCATTACTATATGAAGTATAACCTTATATACTATTACGTTATAAGGTATAACGATATATTGCATCAATATGTGAAGTATAACCATATATACTATTACATTATAAGGTATATCGATATATTGCATCACTATATGACGTATAACGTCATATACTATTACTTTATGACCTATAACGTTATACTGCATCACTATATGACGTATAACATTATATACTATTACGTTATAATGCATAACGTTATATTGCATCACTCTATGACGTATAACGTTATATACTATTACGTTATAAGGTATAACGATATATTGCACCACTATATGACGTATAACGTCATATACTATTACGTTATAACCTATAACGTTATACTGCATCACTATAAGACGTATAACGTTATATACTATTACCTTATAAGGTATAACGTTATATTGCATCACTATATCACTTATAACGTTATATTGCTTCACTATATGAAGCGTAACGTTATATACTAGTACGTTATAACGCATAACCTTATATTGCATCACTATATGACGTATAACGTTATGGTGTATTACGTTTTAACGTATAACGTTATATACTATTACGTTATAACGGATAACGATATATTTCATCACTATGTGACGTATAACGTTATGGAGTATTACGTTTTAACGTATAACGTTATATACTATTGCGTTATAACCTATAACGTTATACTGCATAACTATATGACGTATAACGTTATATACTATTACGTTATAAGGTATAACGTTATATTGCATCACTATATAACTTATAACGTTATATAGCATCCCTATATGACGTATAACGTTATGAACTATTACGTTATAACGTATAGCGTTATATTGCATCACTATATCACTTATAACGTTATATTGTATTACTATACGACGTATAACGTTATGGAGTATTGCGTTACAACGTATAACGATATATTGCATCACTATGTGGCGTATAACGATATATACTATTACGTTATAACGCATAACGTTATATTGCATCACTATATCACTTATAACGTTATATTGCACCACTATATGACGTATAACGTCATATACTATTACGTTGTATCCTATCACGTTGTACTGCAACACTATATGACGTATAACGTTATATGCTATTACGTTGTAAGGTATAACGTTATATTGCATCACTATATGACGTATAGCGTTATGGAGTATTACGGTTCAACGTATAACGTTATATACTATTACGGTATAACGGATAACGATATATTTATCACTATGTGACGTATAACGTTATATACTATTACTTTCGAACCTATAACGTTATACTGCGTCACTGTATGACGTATAACGTTATATACTATTACGTTATAAGGTATAACGATATATTGCTTGACTATATGAAGTATAACCTTATATACTATTACATTATAAGGTATAACGATATATTGCACCACTATATGTCGTATAGCGTTCCATACTATTACGTTATAACCTATAACGTTGTACTGCATCACTATATGACGTATAACGTTATATACTATTACGCTATAAGGTATAACGTTATATTTGCAACACTATATCACTTATAACGTTATATTGCATCACTATATGACGTATAAAGTTATGGAGTATTGCGTTTTAACGTATAACGTTATATTGCATTACTGTATGACGTATAACGTTTTGGAGTATTACGTTACAACGTATAACGATATATTGCATCACTATGTGACGTATAACGTTATATACTATTACGTTATAACCTATAACGTTGTACTGCGTCACAATATGACGCATAACGACATATACTGTTATAACGTATGACGTTATATTGCATTGCTATATGACGTATAACGTTATGGACTATTACGTTACAACCTATAACGTTATACTGCGTCACTATATGACGTATAACGTTATATACTATTACGTTATAAGGTATAACAATATATTGCATCACAAGATGAAGTATAACATTATATACTATTACGTTATAAGGTATAACGTTATATTGCTTCGCTATATGAAGTATAACCTTATATACTATTACATTATAAGGTATAACGATATATTGCACCACTATATGGCGTATAACGTCATATTCTATTATGTTATATCCTATAACGTTGTACTGCATCACTATATGACGTATAACGTCATACACTATTACATTATAACTTATAACGTTATGGAGTATTACCTTATAACTTATAACGGTTTATACTATTATGTTATAACGCATAACGCTATATTGCATCACTATATCACTTATAACGTTATATTGCATCACTATATGAAGTATAACCTTATATACTATTACGTTATAAGGTATAACGATATATTGCACCACTTTATGACGTATAACGTCATATACTATTACGTTATAACCTATAACGTTATACTACATCACTATATGACGTATAACGTTATATGCTATTACATTATAAGGTATAACGATATATTGCATCACTATATGAAGTATAACCTTATATACTATTACGTTATAACGCATAACGATATATTGCATCACTATATCACTTATAACTTTATATTGCATCACTATATGACGTATAACGTTATATACTATTACGTTATAAGGTATAACGTTATATTGCATCACTATATCACTTATAACGTTATATTGCTTCACTATATGAAGCGTAACGTTATATACTAGTACGTTATAACGCATAACGTTATATTGCATCACTATATGACGTATAACGTTATGGAGTATTACGTTTTAACGTATAACGTTATATACTATTACGTTATAACGCATAACGTTATATTGCATCACTATATCACTTATAACGTTATATTGCATCACGATATCACTTATAACGTTATATTGCATCACTATATGACGCATAGTGTCATATACTATTACATTATATCTTATAACGTTATAGAGTATTACGCTATAACGTATGACTACATATTGTATCACTATATGACGAATAACGTCATATACTTTTACGTTATAACGTATAACGGTATATTGCATCACTATATGACGCATAAAGTTATGGAGCATTACGTTACAACGTATAACGACATATTGCATGACTATGTGACGTATAACGTTATATACTATTGCGTTATAACCTATAACGTTATACTGCATCACTACATGACGTATAACGTTATATACTATTACGGTATAACGTATAACGATATATTGCATCACTATTTGACGTATAACGTTATATACTCTTACGTTATAACGGATAACGATATCTTTCATCACTATGTGACGTATAACGTTGTATACTATTGCGTTAGAACCTATAACGTTATACTGCGTCTCTATATGACGTATAACGATATATACTATTACGATATAAGGTATAACGATATAATGCGTCACTATATGAAGTATAACCTTATGTACTATTACGCTATAAGGTATAACGATATATTGCACCACTATATGACGTATAACGTCGTATAATATTACGTTATAACCTATAACGTTGTACCGCATCACTATATGACGTATAACGTTATATACTATTACGTTATAAGGTAATACGTTATATTGCATCACTATATCACTTATAACGTTATATAGCATCCCTATATGACGTATAACGTTATGAACTATTACGTTATAACGTATAGGGTTGAAGAGTATTACCTTATATCGTATAACGATTTAAACTATTACGTTATATCGCATAACCTTATATTGCATCACTATATCACTTATAACGTTATATTGCATCACTATATCGCTTATAACGTTATATTGTACCACTATATCACTTATAACTTTATATTGTATCACTATATCACTTATAACGTTATATTGCTCCGCTATATGACGTATAACGTCATATACTATTACGTTATAACCTATAACGTTGTATTGCATCACTATATGCGGTATAACGTTATATACTATTACGTTATAAGATATAACGTTATATTGCATCACTATATCACTTATAGCGTTATATTGCATCACTATATGAAGTATAACGTTATATACTAGTACGTTATAACGCATAACGTTATATTGCATCACTATATCACTTATAACGTTATATTGCACCGCTATATGACGTATAACGTCATATACTATTACGTTATAACCTATGACGTTGTACTGCATCACTATATGAAGTATAACGTTATATACTAGTACGTTATAACGCATAACGTTATATTGCATCACTATACGACGTATAACATTATATACTATTACGTTATAATGCATAACGTTATATTGCATCACTCTATGACGTATAACGTTATATACTATTACGTTATAAGGTATAACGATATATTGCATCAATATGTGAAGTATAACCTTATATACTATTACATTATATGGTATAACGATATATTGCTCCACTATATGACGTATAACGTCATATACTATTACGTTATAACCTATAACGTTATACTGCATCACTATACGACGTATAACATTATATACTATTACGTTATAATGCATAACGTTATATTGCATCACTCTATGACGTATAACGTTATATACTATTACGTTATAAGGTATAACGATATATTGCATCAATATGTGAAGTATAACCATATATACTATTACATTATAAGGTATATCGATATATTGCATCACTATATGACGTATAACGTCATATACTATTACTTTATGACCTATAACGTTATACTGCATCACTATATGACGTATAACATTATATACTCTTACGTTATAATGCATAACGTTATATTGCATCACTCTATGACGTATAACGTTATATACTATTACGTTATAAGGTATAACGATATATTGCATCAATATATGAAGTATAACCTTATATACTATTACATTATAAGGTATAGCGATATATTGCACCACTATATGACGTATAACGTCATATACTATTACGTTATAACCTATAACGTTATACTGCATCACTATAAGACGTATAACGTTATATACTATTACCTTATAAGGTATAACGTTATATTGCATCACTATATCACTTATAACGTTATATTGCTTCACTATAT
>NW_026109603.1:0-25748 GCF_024516045.1 Bombus affinis
TTTCCAAGCTATACATATACCTTATATTGCCCTTCCGTATATTTCGTGTTATTACCTAATTTTGTCAGCCATTTCGGACATCACATTGCACTGTACTATGAGGAAATAGTACTATTTATGTGAAACTATTCATAAACTGTAAACATGTGTCGGTAGGCAATAGGATAAATACTTCCGGCTCCACGGGCTGGTGCGAATATTTCAATGTCCGTATGTGCCAAACCGTTGGTTTATGACACACCTTTACGCGTCTCTCGCTCGCGGCGCTCGCTCGAAAACTATAGCCTAACCTAAAACCAATCCATCTTGCGTTCATTATTCGATATGATGGCGACATATTTCAAATTTGCGAACGTGTCGGATCGGTTGTGGGGTTGGACTAGATTTTTACGAGCGAGCGGAGCGAGCGAGCAACGGTCACAATTTCCAAGCTATACATATACCTTATATTGTCTTGCATATATTTCGTGCTTGTACCTAATTTTGTCAGCCATTTCGGACATCACGTTGCACTGTACTATGAGGAAACGGTACTAATTATGTGAAACTATTGGTAAACCGTAAACATTTGTCAGAAGGCAATAGGATAAAGACTTCCGGTTCCTCGGGCTGGTGCGAATATATCAATGTCCGCATGTGCCAAACCGATGGTTTGTGACACACCTTTACGCGTCTCTCGTTCGCTGCACTCGCACGAAAGCTATAGCCTAACCTAAAACCAATCCATCTTCCGTTCATTATTCGATATGGTGGCGACATATTTCAAATTTGCGAACGTGTGGGATCGGTTGTGAGGTTGGACTAGATTTTTACGAGCGAGCGGAGAGAGCGAGCAACGGTCACAATTTCCAAGCTATACATATACCTTATATTGCCTTCCATATATTTCGTGTTATTACCTAATTTTGTCAGCCATTTCGGACATCACATTGCACTGTACTATGAGGAAATAGTATTATTTATGTGAAACTATTCATAAACTGTAAACATGTGTCGGTAGGCAATAGGATAAATACTTCCGGCTCCTCGGGCTGGTGCGAATATTTCAATGTCCGTATGTGCCAAACCGTTGGTTTATGACACACCCTTTACGCGTCTCTCCCTCGCGGCGCACGCTCGAAAACTATAGCCTAACCTAAAACCAATCCATCTTGCGTTCATTATTCGATATGATGGCGACATATTTCAAATTTGCGAACGTGTGGGATCGGTTGTGAGGTTGGACTAGATTTTTTCGAGCGAGCGGAGCGAGCGAGCAACGGTCACAATTTCCAAGCTATACATATACCATATATTGTCTTGCATATATTTCGTGAATTTTGTCAGCCATTTCGGACATCACGTTGCACTGTACTATGAGGAAACGGTACTAATTATGTGAAACTATTGGTAAACCGTAAACATTTGTCAGAAGGCAATAGGATAAAGACTTCCGGCTCCTCGGGCTGGTGCGTATATATCAATGTCCGTATGTGCCAAACCGATGGTTTGTGACACACCTTTACGCGTCTCTCGTTCGCTGCGCTCGCACGAAAGCTATAGCCTAACCTAAAACCAATCCATCTTCCGTTCATTATTCGATATGGTGGCGACATATTTCAAATTTGCGAACGTGTGGGTTCGGTTGTGAGGTTGGACTAGATTTTTACGAGCGAGCGGAGCGAGCGAGCAACGGTCACAATTTCCAAGCTATACATATACCTTATATTGCCTTCCATATATTTCGTGTTATTACCTAATTTTGTCAGCCATTTCGGACATCACATTGCACTGTACTATGAGGAAATAGTACTATTTATGTGAAACTATTCATAAACTGTAAACATGTGTCGGTAGGCAATAGGATAAATACTTCCGGCTCCTCGGGCTGGTGCGAATATTTCAATGTCCGTATGTGCCAAACCGTTGGTTTTATGACACACCTTTACGCGTCTCTCGCTCGCGGCGCTCGCTCGAAAACTATAGCCTAACCTAAAACCAATCCATCTTGCGTTCATTATTCGATATGATGGCGACATATTTTCAAATTTGCGAACGTGTCGGATCGGTTGTGGGGTTGGACTAGATTTTTACGAGCGAGCGGAGCGAGCGAGCAACGGTCACAATTTCCAAGCTATACATATACCATATATTGTCTTGCATATATTTCGTGCTTGTACCTAATTTTGTCAGCCATTTCGGACATCACGTTGCACTGTACTATGAGGAAACGGTACGAATTATGTGAAACTATTGGTAAACCGTAAACATTTGTCAGAAGGCATTAGGATAAAGACTTCCGGCTCCTCGGGCTGGTGCGAATATATCAATGTCCGTATGTGCCAAACCGATGGTTTGTGACACACCTTCACGCGTCTCTCGTTCGCTGCGCTCGCACGAAAGCTATAGCCTAACCTAAAACCAATCCATCTTCCGTTCATTATTCGATATGGTGGCGACATATTTCAAATTTGCGAACGTGTGGGATCGGTTGTGAGGTTGGACTAGATTTTTACGAGCGAGCGGAGGCGAGCGAGCAACGGTCACAATTTCCAAGCTATACATATACCTTATATTGCCTTCCACATATTTCGTCTTATTACCTAATTTTTGTCAGCCATTTCGGACATCACATTGCACTGTACTATGAGGAAACGGTACTAATTATGTGAAACTATTGGTAAACCGTAAACATTTGTCGGAAGGCAATAGGATAAAGACTTCCGGCTCCTCGGGCTGGTGCGAATATATCAATGTCCGTATGTGCCAAACCGATGGTTTGTGACACACCTTTACGCGTCTCTCGTTCGCTGCGCTCGCACGAAAGCTATAGCCTAACCTAAAACCAATCCATCTTCCGTTCATTATTCGATATGGTGGCGACATATTTCAAATTTGCGAACGTGTGGGATCGGTTGTGAGGTTGGACTAGATTTTTACGAGCGAGCGGAGCGAGCGAGCAACGGTCACAATTTCCAAGCTATACATATACCTTATATTGCCTTCCATATATTTCGTGTTATTACCTAATTTTGTCAGCCACTTCGGACATCACATTGCACTGTACTATGAGGAAATAGTACTATTTATGTGAAACTATTCATAAACTGTAAACATGTGTCGGCAGGCAATAGGATAAATACTTCCGGCTCCTCGGGCTGGTGCGAATATTTCAATGTCCGTATGTGCCAAACCGTTGGTTTATGACACACCTATACGCGTCTCTTGCTCGCGGCGCCTCGCTCGAAAACTATAGCCTAACCTAAAACCAATCCATCTTGCGTTCATTATTCGATATGATGGCGACATGTTTCAAATTTGCGAACGTGTCGGATCGGTTGTGGGGTTGGACTAGATTTTTACGAGCGAGCGGAGCGAGCGAGCAACGGTCACAATTTCCAAGCTATACATATACCATATATTGTCCTTGCATATATTTCGTGCTTGTACCTAATTTTGTCAGCCATTTCGGACATCACGTTGCACTGTACTATGAGGAAAACGGTACTAATTATGTGAAACTATTGGTAAACCGTAAACATTTGTCAGAAGGCAATAGGATAAAGACTTCCGGCTCCTCGGGCTGGTGCGAATATATCAATGTCCGTATGTGCCAAAACCGATGGTTTGTGACACACCTTTACGCGTCTCTCGTTCGCTGCGCTCGCACGAAAGCTATAGCCTAACCTAAAACCAATCCATCTTCCGTTCATTATTCGATATGGTGGCGACATATTTCAAATTTGCGAACGTGTCGGATCGGTTGTGGGGTTGGACTAGATTTTTACGAGCGAGCGGAGCGAGCGAGCAACGGTCACAATTTCCAAGCTATACATATAACTTATATTGCCTTCCATATATATCGTGTTATTACCTAATTTTGTCAGCCATTTCGGACATCACGTTGCACTGTACTATGAGGAAACGGTACTAATTATGTGAAACTATTGGTAAACCGTAAACATTTGTCAGAAGGCAATAGGATAAAGACTTCCGGTTCCTCGGGCTGGTGCGAATATATCAATGTCCGTATGTGCCAAACCGATGGTTTGTGACACACCTTTACGCGTCTCTCGTTCGCTGCACTCGCACGAAGGCTATAGCCCAACCTAAAACCAATCCATCTTCCGTTCATTATTCGATATGGTGGCGACATATTTCAAATTTGCGAACGTGTGGGATCGGTTGTGAGGTTGGACTAGATTTTTACGAGCGAGCGGAGCGAGCGAGCAACGGTCACAATTTCCAAGCTATACATATACCTTATATTGCCTTCCATATATTTCGTGTTATTACCTAATTTTGTCAGCCATTTCGGACATCACATTGCACTGTACTATGAGGAAATAGTACTATTTATGTGAAAACTATTCATAAACTGTAAACATGTGTCGGTAGGCAATAGGATAAATACTTCCGGCTCCACGGGCTGGTGCGAATATTTCAATGTCCGTATGTGCCAAACCGTTGGTTTATGACACACCTATACGCGTCACTCGCTCGCTGCGCTTGCTCGAAAACTATAGCCTAACCTAAAACCAATCCATCTTGCGTTCATTATTCGATATGATGGCGACATATTTCAAATTTGCGAACGTGTCGGATCGGTTGTGGGGTTGGGACTAGATTTTTACGAGCGTGCGGAGCGAGCGAGCAACGGTCACAATTTCCAAGCTATACATATACCTTATATTGCCTTCCATATATTTCGTGTTATTACCTAATTTTGTCAGCCATTTCGGACATCACGTTGCACTGAACTATGAGGAAACGGAACTAATTATGTGAAACTATTGGTAAACCGTAAACATTTGTCAGAAGGCAATAGGATAAAGACTTCCGGTTCCTCGGGCTGGTGCGAATATATCAATGTCCGTATGTGCCAAACCGATGGTTTGTGACACACCTTTACGCGTCTCTCGTTCGCTGCACTCGCACGAAAGCTATAGCCTAACCTAAAACCAATCCATCTTGCGTTCATTATTCGATATGGTGGCGACATATTTCAAATTTGCGAACGTGTGGGATCGGTTGTGAGGTTGGACTAGATTTTTACGAGCGAGCGGAGCGAGCGAGCAACGGTCACAATTTCCAAGCTATACATATACCTTATATTGCCTTCCATATATTTCGTGTTATTGCCTAATTTTGTCAGCCATTTCGGACATCACATTGCACTGTACTATGAGGAAATAGTACTATTTATGTGAAACTATTCATAAACTGTAAACATGTGTCGGTAGGCATTAGGATAAATACTTCCGGCTCCTCGGGCTGGTGCGAATATTTCAATGTCCGTATGTGCCAAACCGTTGGTTTATGACACACCTATACGCGTCTCTCGCTCGCGGCGCTCGCTCGAAAACTATAGCCTAACCTAAAACCAATCCATCTTGCGTTCATTATTCGATATGGTGGCGACATATTTCAAATTTGCGAACGTGTGGGATCGGTTGTGGGGTTGGACTAGATTTTTACGAGCGAGCGGAGCGAGCGAGCAACGGTCACAATTTCCAAGCTATACATATACCTTATATTGCCTTCCGTATATTTCGTGTTATTACCTAATTTTGTCAGCCATTTCGGACATCACATTGCACTGTACTATGAGGAAATAGTACTATTTATGTGAAACTATTCATAAACTGTAAACATGTGTCGGTAGGCAATAGGATAAATACTTCCGGCTCCACGGGCTGGTGCGAATATTTCAATGTCCGTATGTGCCAAACCGTTGGTTTATGACACACCTTTACGCGTCTCTCGCTCGCGGCGCTCGCTCGAAAACTATAGCCTAACCTAAAACCAATCCATCTTGCGTTCATTATTCGATATGATGGCGACATATTTCAAATTTGCGAACGTGTCGGATCGGTTGTGGGGTTGGACTAGATTTTTACGAGCGAGCGGAGCGAGCGAGCAACGGTCACAATTTCCAAGCTATACATATACCTTATATTGTCTTGCATATATTTCGTGCTTGTACCTAATTTTGTCAGCCATTTCGGACATCACGTTGCACTGTACTATGAGGAAACGGTACTAATTATGTGAAACTATTGGTAAACCGTAAACATTTGTCAGAAGGCAATAGGATAAAGACTTCCGGTTCCTCGGGCTGGTGCGAATATATCAATGTCCGCATGTGCCAAACCGATGGTTTGTGACACACCTTTACGCGTCTCTCGTTCGCTGCACTCGCACGAAAGCTATAGCCTAACCTAAAACCAATCCATCTTCCGTTCATTATTCGATATGGTGGCGACATATTTCAAATTTGCGAACGTGTGGGATCGGTTGTGAGGTTGGACTAGATTTTTACGAGCGAGCGGAGAGAGCGAGCAACGGTCACAATTTCCAAGCTATACATATACCTTATATTGCCTTCCATATATTTCGTGTTATTACCTAATTTTGTCAGCCATTTCGGACATCACATTGCACTGTACTATGAGGAAATAGTATTATTTATGTGAAACTATTCATAAACTGTAAACATGTGTCGGTAGGCAATAGGATAAATACTTCCGGCTCCTCGGGCTGGTGCGAATATTTCAATGTCCGTATGTGCCAAACCGTTGGTTTATGACACACCTTTACGCGTCTCTCCCTCGCGGCGCACGCTCGAAAACTATAGCCTAACCTAAAACCAATCCATCTTGCGTTCATTATTCGATATGATGGCGACATATTTCAAATTTGCGAACGTGTGGGATCGGTTGTGAGGTTGGACTAGATTTTTTCGAGCGAGCGGAGCGAGCGAGCAACGGTCACAATTTCCAAGCTATACATATACCATATATTGTCTTGCATATATTTCGTGCTTGTACCGAATTTTGTCAGCCATTTCGGACATCACGTTGCACTGTACTATGAGGAAACGGTACTAATTATGTGAAACTATTGGTAAACCGTAAACATTTGTCAGAAGGCAATAGGATAAAGACTTCCGGCTCCTCGGGCTGGTGCGTATATATCAATGTCCGTATGTGCCAAACCGATGGTTTGTGACACACCTTTACGCGTCCTCTCGTTCGCTGCGCTCGCACGAAAGCTATAGCCTAACCTAAAACCAATCCATCTTCCGTTCATTATTCGATATGGTGGCGACATATTTCAAATTTGCGAACGTGTGGGTTCGGTTGTGAGGTTGGACTAGATTTTTACGAGCGAGCGGAGCGAGCGAGCAACGGTCACAATTTCCAAGCTATACATATACCTTATATTGCCTTCCATATATTTCGTGTTATTACCTAATTTTGTCAGCCATTTCGGACATCACATTGCACTGTACTATGAGGAAATAGTACTATTTATGTGAAACTATTCATAAACTGTAAACATGTGTCGGTAGGCAATAGGATAAATACTTCCGGCTCCTCGGGCTGGTGCGAATATTTCAATGTCCGTATGTGCCAAACCGTTGGTTTATGACACACCTTTACGCGTCTCTCGCTCGCGGCGCTCGCTCGAAAACTATAGCCTAACCTAAAACCAATCCATCTTGCGTTCATTATTCGATATGATGGCGACATATTTCAAATTTGCGAACGTGTCGGATCGGTTGTGGGGTTGGACTAGATTTTTACGAGCGAGCGGAGCGAGCGAGCAACGGTCACAATTTTCCAAGCTATACATATACCTTATATTGCCTTCCGTATATTTCGTGTTATTACCTAATTTTGTCAGCCATTTCGGACATCACATTGCACTGTACTATGAGGAAATAGTACTATTTATGTGAAACTATTCATAAACTGTAAACATGTGTCGGTAGGCAATAGGATAAATACTTCCGGCTCCACGGGCTGGTGCGAATATTTCAATGTCCGTATGTGCCAAACCGTTGGTTTATGACACACCTTTACGCGTCTCTCGCTCGCGGCGCTCGCTCGAAAACTATAGCCTAACCTAAAACCAATCCATCTTGCGTTCATTATTCGATATGATGGCGACATATTTCAAATTTGCGAACGTGTCGGATCGGTTGTGGGGTTGGACTAGATTTTTACGAGCGAGCGGAGCGAGCGAGCAACGGTCACAATTTCCAAGCTATACATATACCATATATTGTCTTGCATATATTTCGTGCTTGTACCTAATTTTGTCAGCCATTTCGGACATCACGTTGCACTGTACTATGAGGGAAACGGTACTAATTATGTGAAACTATTGGTAAACCGTAAACATTTGTCAGAAGGCAATAGGATAAAGACTTCCGGCTCCTCGGGCTGGTGCGAATATTTCAATGTCCGTATGTGCCAAACCGTTGGTTTATGACACACCTTTACGCGTCTCTCGCTCGCGGCGCTCGCTCGAAAACTATAGCCTAACCTAAAACCAATCCATCTTGCGTTCATTATTCGATATGATGGCGACATATTTCAAATTTGCGAACGTGTCGGATCGGTTGTGGGGTTGGACTAGATTTTTTACGAGCGAGCGGAGCGAGCGAGCAACGGTCACAATTTCCAAGCTATACATATACCATATATTGTCTTGCATATATTTCGTGCTTGTACCTAATTTTGTCAGCCATTTCGGACATCACGTTGCACTGTACTATGAGGGAAACGGTACGAATTATGTGAAACTATTGGTAAACCGTAAACATTTGTCAGAAGGCATTAGGATAAAGACTTCCGGCTCCTCGGGCTGGTGCGAATATATCAATGTCCGTATGTGCCAAACCGATGGTTTGTGACACACCTTCACGCGTCTCTCGTTCGCTGCGCTCGCACGAAAGCTATAGCCTAACCTAAAACCAATCCATCTTCCGTTCATTATTCGATATGGTGGCGACATATTTCAAATTTGCGAACGTGTGGGATCGGTTGTGAGGTTGGACTAGATTTTTACGAGCGAGCGGAGCGAGCGAGCAACGGTCACAATTTCCAAGCTATACATATACCTTATATTGCCTTCCATATATTTCGTGTTATTGCCTAATTTTGTCAGCCATTTCGGACATCACATTGCACTGTACTATGAGGAAATAGTACTATTTATGTGAAACTATTCATAAACTGTAAACATGTGTCGGTAGGCATTAGGATAAATACTTCCGGCTCCTCGGGCTGGTGCGAATATTTCAATGTCCGTATGTGCCAAACCGTTGGTTTATGACACACCTATACGCGTCTCTCGCTCGCGGCGCTCGCTCGAAAACTATAGCCTAACCTAAAACCAATCCATCTTGCGTTCATTATTCGATATGGTGGCGACATATTTCAAATTTGCGAACGTGTGGGATCGGTTGTGGGGTTGGACTAGATTTTTACGAGCGAGCGGAGCGAGCGAGCAACGGTCACAATTTCCAAGCTATACATATACCTTATATTGCCTTCCGTATATTTCGTGTTATTACCTAATTTTGTCAGCCATTTCGGACATCACATTGCACTGTACTATGAGGAAATAGTACTATTTATGTGAAACTATTCATAAACTGTAAACATGTGTCGGTAGGCAATAGGATAAATACTTCCGGCTCCACGGGCTGGTGCGAATATTTCAATGTCCGTATGTGCCAAACCGTTGGTTTATGACACACCTTTACGCGTCTCTCGCTCGCGGCGCTCGCTCGAAAACTATAGCCTAACCTAAAACCAATCCATCTTGCGTTCATTATTCGATATGATGGCGACATATTTCAAATTTGCGAACGTGTCGGATCGGTTGTGGGGTTGGACTAGATTTTTACGAGCGAGCGGAGCGAGCGAGCAACGGTCACAATTTCCAAGCTATACATATACCTTATATTGTCTTGCATATATTTCGTGCTTGTACCTAATTTTGTCAGCCATTTCGGACATCACGTTGCACTGTACTATGAGGAAACGGTACTAATTATGTGAAACTATTGGTAAACCGTAAACATTTGTCAGAAGGCAATAGGATAAAGACTTCCGGTTCCTCGGGCTGGTGCGAATATATCAATGTCCGCATGTGCCAAACCGATGGTTTGTGACACACCTTTACGCGTCTCTCGTTCGCTGCACTCGCACGAAAGCTATAGCCTAACCTAAAACCAATCCATCTTCCGTTCATTATTCGATATGGTGGCGACATATTTCAAATTTGCGAACGTGTGGGATCGGTTGTGAGGTTGGACTAGATTTTTACGAGCGAGCGGAGAGAGCGAGCAACGGTCACAATTTCCAAGCTATACATATACCTTATATTGCCTTCCATATATTTCGTGTTATTACCTAATTTTGTCAGCCATTTCGGACATCACATTGCACTGTACTTTGAGGAAATAGTATTATTTATGTGAAACTATTCATAAACTGTAAACATGTGTCGGTAGGCAATAGGATAAATACTTCCGGCTCCTCGGGCTGGTGCGAATATTTCAATGTCCGTATGTGCCAAACCGTTGGTTTATGACACACCTTTACGCGTCTCTCCCTCGCGGCGCACGCTCGAAAACTATAGCCTAACCTAAAACCAATCCATCTTGCGTTCATTATTCGATATGATGGCGACATATTTCAAATTTGCGAACGTGTGGGATCGGTTGTGAGGTTGGACTAGATTTTTTCGAGCGAGCGGAGCGAGCGAGCAACGGTCACAATTTCCAAGCTATACATATACCATATATTGTCTTGCATATATTTCGTGCTTGTACCGAATTTTGTCAGCCATTTCGGACATCACGTTGCACTGTACTATGAGGAAACGGTACTAATTATGTGAAACTATTGGTAAACCGTAAACATTTGTCAGAAGGCAATAGGATAAAGACTTCCGGCTCCTCGGGCTGGTGCGTATATATCAATGTCCGTATGTGCCAAACCGATGGTTTGTGACACACCTTTACGCGTCTCTCGTTCGCTGCGCTCGCACGAAAGCTATAGCCTAACCTAAAACCAATCCATCTTCCGTTCATTATTCGATATGGTGGCGACATATTTCAAATTTGCGAACGTGTGGGTTCGGTTGTGAGGTTGGACTAGATTTTTACGAGCGAGCGGAGCGAGCGAGCAACGGTCACAATTTCCAAGCTATACATATACCTTATATTGCCTTCCATATATTTCGTGTTATTACCTAATTTTGTCAGCCATTTCGGACATCACATTGCACTGTACTATGAGGAAATAGTACTATTTATGTGAAACTATTCATAAACTGTAAACATGTGTCGGTAGGCAATAGGATAAATACTTCCGGCTCCTCGGGCTGGTGCGAATATTTCAATGTCCGTATGTGCCAAACCGTTGGTTTATGACACACCTTTACGCGTCTCTCGCTCGCGGCGCTCGCTCGAAAACTATAGCCTAACCTAAAACCAATCCATCTTGCGTTCATTATTCGATATGATGGCGACATATTTCAAATTTGCGAACGTGTCGGATCGGTTGTGGGGTTGGACTAGATTTTTACGAGCGAGCGGAGCGAGCGAGCAACGGTCACAATTTCCAAGCTATACATATACCATATATTGTCTTGCATATATTTCGTGCTTGTACCTAATTTTGTCAGCCATTTCGGACATCACGTTGCACTGTACTATGAGGAAACGGTACGAATTATGTGAAACTATTGGTAAACCGTAAACATTTGTCAGAAGGCATTAGGATAAAGACTTCCGGCTCCTCGGGCTGGTGCGAATATATCAATGTCCGTATGTGCCAAACCGATGGTTTGTGACACACCTTCACGCGTCTCTCGTTCGCTGCGCTCGCACGAAAGCTATAGCCTAACCTAAAACCAATCCATCTTCCGTTCATTATTCGATATGGTGGCGACATATTTCAAATTTGCGAACGTGTGGGATCGGTTGTGAGGTTGGACTAGATTTTTACGAGCGAGCGGAGCGAGCGAGCAACGGTCACAATTTCCAAGCTATACATATACCTTATATTGCCTTCCACATATTTCGTCTTATTACCTAATTTTGTCAGCCATTTCGGACATCACATTGCACTGTACTATGAGGAAACGGTACTAATTATGTGAAACTATTGGTAAACCGTAAACATTTGTCGGAAGGCAATAGGATAAAGACTTCCGGCTCCTCGGGCTGGTGCGAATATATCAATGTCCGTATGTGCCAAACCGATGGTTTGTGACACACCTTTACGCGTCTCTCGTTCGCTGCGCTCGCACGAAAGCTATAGCCTAACCTAAAACCAATCCATCTTCCGTTCATTATTCGATATGGTGGCGACATATTTCAAATTTGCGAACGTGTGGGATCGGTTGTGAGGTTGGACTAGATTTTTACGAGCGAGCGGAGCGAGCGAGCAACGGTCACAATTTCCAAGCTATACATATACCTTATATTGCCTTCCACATATTTCGTCTTATTACCTAATTTTGTCAGCCATTTCGGACATCACATTGCACTGTACTATGAGGAAACGGTACTAATTATGTGAAACTATTGGTAAACCGTAAACATTTGTCGGAAGGCAATAGGATAAAGACTTCCGGCTCCTCGGGCTGGTGCGAATATATCAATGTCCGTATGTGCCAAACCGATGGTTTGTGACACACCTTTACGCGTCTCTCGTTCGCTGCGCTCGCACGAAAGCTATAGCCTAACCTAAAACCAATCCATCTTCCGTTCATTATTCGATATGGTGGCGACATATTTCAAATTTGCGAACGTGTGGGATCGGTTGTGAGGTTGGACTAGATTTTTACGAGCGAGCGGAGCGAGCGAGCAACGGTCACAATTTCCAAGCTATACATATACCTTATATTGCCTTCCATATATTTCGTGTTATTACCTAATTTTGTCAGCCACTTCGGACATCACATTGCACTGTACTATGAGGAAATAGTACTATTTATGTGAAACTATTCATAAACTGTAAACATGTGTCGGCAGGCAATAGGATAAATACTTCCGGCTCCTCGGGCTGGTGCGAATATTTCAATGTCCGTATGTGCCAAACCGTTGGTTTATGACACACCTATACGCGTCTCTTGCTCGCGGCGCTCGCTCGAAAACTATAGCCTAACCCAAAACCAATCCATCTTGCGTTCATTATTCGATATGATGGCGACATGTTTCAAATTTGCGAACGTGTCGGATCGGTTGTGGGGTTGGACTAGATTTTTACGAGCGAGCGGAGCGAGCGAGCAACGGTCACAATTTCCAAGCTATACATATACCATATATTGTCTTGCATATATTTCGTGCTTGTACCTAATTTTGTCAGCCATTTCGGACATCACGTTGCACTGTACTATGAGGAAACGGTACTAATTATGTGAAACTATTGGTAAACCGTAAACATTTGTCAGAAGGCAATAGGATAAAGACTTCCGGCTCCTCGGGCTGGTGCGAATATATCAATGTCCGTATGTGCCAAACCGATGGTTTGTGACACACCTTTACGCGTCTCTCGTTCGCTGCGCTCGCACGAAAGCTATAGCCTAACCTAAAACCAATCCATCTTCCGTTCATTATTCGATATGGTGGCGACATATTTCAAATTTGCGAACGTGTCGGATCGGTTGTGGGGTTGGACTAGATTTTTACGAGCGAGCGGAGCGAGCGAGCAACGGTCACAATTTCCAAGCTATACATATAACTTATATTGCCTTCCATATATATCGTGTTATTACCTAATTTTGTCAGCCATTTCGGACATCACGTTGCACTGTACTATGAGGAAACGGTACTAATTATGTGAAACTATTGGTAAACCGTAAACATTTGTCAGAAGGCAATAGGATAAAGACTTCCGGTTCCTCGGGCTGGTGCGAATATATCAATGTCCGTATGTGCCAAACCGATGGTTTGTGACACACCTTTACGCGTCTCTCGTTCGCTGCACTCGCACGAAGGCTATAGCCCAACCTAAAACCAATCCATCTTCCGTTCATTATTCGATATGGTGGCGACATATTTCAAATTTGCGAACGTGTGGGATCGGTTGTGAGGTTGGACTAGATTTTTACGAGCGAGCGGAGCGAGCGAGCAACGGTCACAATTTCCAAGCTATACATATACCTTATATTGCCTTCCATATATTTCGTGTTATTACCTAATTTTGTCAGCCATTTCGGACATCACATTGCACTGTACTATGAGGAAATAGTACTATTTATGTGAAACTATTCATAAACTGTAAACATGTGTCGGTAGGCAATAGGATAAATACTTCCGGCTCCACGGGCTGGTGCGAATATTTCAATGTCCGTATGTGCCAAACCGTTGGTTTATGACACACCTATACGCGTCACTCGCTCGCTGCGCTTGCTCGAAAACTATAGCCTAACCTAAAACCAATCCATCTTGCGTTCATTATTCGATATGATGGCGACATATTTCAAATTTGCGAACGTGTCGGATCGGTTGTGGGGTTGGACTAGATTTTTACGAGCGTGCGGAGCGAGCGAGCAACGGTCACAATTTCCAAGCTATACATATACCTTATATTGCCTTCCATATATTTCGTGTTATTACCTAATTTTGTCAGCCATTTCGGACATCACGTTGCACTGAACTATGAGGAAACGGAACTAATTATGTGAAACTATTGGTAAACCGTAAACATTTGTCAGAAGGCAATAGGATAAAGACTTCCGGTTCCTCGGGCTGGTGCGAATATATCAATGTCCGTATGTGCCAAACCGATGGTTTGTGACACACCTTTACGCGTCTCTCGTTCGCTGCACTCGCACGAAAGCTATAGCCTAACCTAAAACCAATCCATCTTGCGTTCATTATTCGATATGGTGGCGACATATTTCAAATTTGCGAACGTGTGGGATCGGTTGTGAGGTTGGACTAGATTTTTACGAGCGAGCGGAGCGAGCGAGCAACGGTCACAATTTCCAAGCTATACATATACCTTATATTGCCTTCCATATATTTCGTGTTATTGCCTAATTTTGTCAGCCATTTCGGACATCACATTGCACTGTACTATGAGGAAATAGTACTATTTATGTGAAACTATTCATAAACTGTAAACATGTGTCGGTAGGCATTAGGATAAATACTTCCGGCTCCTCGGGCTGGTGCGAATATTTCAATGTCCGTATGTGCCAAACCGTTGGTTTATGACACACCTATACGCGTCTCTCGCTCGCGGCGCTCGCTCGAAAACTATAGCCTAACCTAAAACCAATCCATCTTGCGTTCATTATTCGATATGGTGGCGACATATTTCAAATTTGCGAACGTGTGGGATCGGTTGTGGGGTTGGACTAGATTTTTACGAGCGAGCGGAGCGAGCGAGCAACGGTCACAATTTCCAAGCTATACATATACCTTATATTGCCTTCCGTATATTTCGTGTTATTACCTAATTTTGTCAGCCATTTCGGACATCACATTGCACTGTACTATGAGGAAATAGTACTATTTATGTGAAACTATTCATAAACTGTAAACATGTGTCGGTAGGCAATAGGATAAATACTTCCGGCTCCACGGGCTGGTGCGAATATTTCAATGTCCGTATGTGCCAAACCGTTGGTTTATGACACACCTTTACGCGTCTCTCGCTCGCGGCGCTCGCTCGAAAACTATAGCCTAACCTAAAACCAATCCATCTTGCGTTCATTATTCGATATGATGGCGACATATTTCAAATTTGCGAACGTGTCGGATCGGTTGTGGGGTTGGACTAGATTTTTACGAGCGAGCGGAGCGAGCGAGCAACGGTCACAATTTCCAAGCTATACATATACCTTATATTGTCTTGCATATATTTCGTGCTTGTACCTAATTTTGTCAGCCATTTCGGACATCACGTTGCACTGTACTATGAGGAAACGGTACTAATTATGTGAAACTATTGGTAAACCGTAAACATTTGTCAGAAGGCAATAGGATAAAGACTTCCGGTTCCTCGGGCTGGTGCGAATATATCAATGTCCGCATGTGCCAAACCGATGGTTTGTGACACACCTTTACGCGTCTCTCGTTCGCTGCACTCGCACGAAAGCTATAGCCTAACCTAAAACCAATCCATCTTCCGTTCATTATTCGATATGGTGGCGACATATTTCAAATTTGCGAACGTGTGGGATCGGTTGTGAGGTTGGACTAGATTTTTACGAGCGAGCGGAGAGAGCGAGCAACGGTCACAATTTCCAAGCTATACATATACCTTATATTGCCTTCCATATATTTCGTGTTATTACCTAATTTTGTCAGCCATTTCGGACATCACATTGCACTGTACTATGAGGAAATAGTATTATTTATGTGAAACTATTCATAAACTGTAAACATGTGTCGGTAGGCAATAGGATAAATACTTCCGGCTCCTCGGGCTGGTGCGAATATTTCAATGTCCGTATGTGCCAAACCGTTGGTTTATGACACACCTTTACGCGTCTCTCGCTCGCGGCGCTCGCTCGAAAACTATAGCCTAACCTAAAACCAATCCATCTTGCGTTCATTATTCGATATGATGGCGACATATTTCAAATTTGCGAACGTGTCGGATCGGTTGTGGGGTTGGACTAGATTTTTACGAGCGAGCGGAGCGAGCGAGCAACGGTCACAATTTCCAAGCTATACATATACCATATATTGTCTTGCATATATTTCGTGCTTGTACCTAATTTTGTCAGCCATTTCGGACATCACGTTGCACTGTACTATGAGGAAACGGTACGAATTATGTGAAACTATTGGTAAACCGTAAACATTTGTCAGAAGGCATTAGGATAAAGACTTCCGGCTCCTCGGGCTGGTGCGAATATATCAATGTCCGTATGTGCCAAACCGATGGTTTGTGACACACCTTCACGCGTCTCTCGTTCGCTGCGCTCGCACGAAAGCTATAGCCTAACCTAAAACCAATCCATCTTCCGTTCATTATTCGATATGGTGGCGACATATTTCAAATTTGCGAACGTGTGGGATCGGTTGTGAGGTTGGACTAGATTTTTACGAGCGAGCGGAGCGAGCGAGCAACGGTCACAATTTCCAAGCTATACATATACCTTATATTGCCTTCCGTATATTTCGTGTTATTACCTAATTTTGTCAGCCATTTCGGACATCACATTGCACTGTACTATGAGGAAATAGTACTATTTATGTGAAACTATTCATAAACTGTAAACATGTGTCGGTAGGCAATAGGATAAATACTTCCGGCTCCACGGGCTGGTGCGAATATTTCAATGTCCGTATGTGCCAAACCGTTGGTTTATGACACACCTTTACGCGTCTCTCGCTCGCGGCGCTCGCTCGAAAACTATAGCCTAACCTAAAACCAATCCATCTTGCGTTCATTATTCGATATGATGGCGACATATTTCAAATTTGCGAACGTGTCGGATCGGTTGTGGGGTTGGACTAGATTTTTACGAGCGAGCGGAGCGAGCGAGCAACGGTCACAATTTCCAAGCTATACATATACCTTATATTGCCTTCCATATATTTCGTGTTATTACCTAATTTTGTCAGCCATTTCGGACATCACGTTGCACTTTACTATGAGGAAACGGTACTAATTATGTGAAACTATTGGTAAACCGCAAACATTTGTCAGAAGGCAATAGGATAAAGACTTCCGGCTCCTCGGGCTGGTGCGAATATTTCAATGTCCGTATGTGCCAAACCGTTGGTTTGTGACACACCTTTACGCGTCTATCGTTCGCTGCGCTCGCACGAAAGCTATAGCCTAACCTAAAACCAATCCATCTTGCGTTCATTATTCGATATGGTGGCGACATATTTCAAATTTGCGAACGTGTGGGATCGGTTGTGAGGTTGGACTAGATTTTTACGAGCGAGCGGAGCGACTGAGCAACGGTCACAATTTCCAAGCTATACATATACCATATATTGTCTTGCATATATTTCGTGCTTGTACCTAATTTTGTCAGCCATTTCGGACATCACGTTGCACTGTACTATGAGGAAACGGTACTAATTATGTGAAACTATTGGTAAACCGTAAACATTTGTCAGAAGGCAATAGGATAAAGACTTCCGGCTCCTCGGGCTGGTGCGAATATATCAATGTCCGTATGTGCCAAACCGATGGTTTGTGACACACCTTTACGCGTCTCTCGTTCGCTGCGCTCGCACGAAAGCTATAGCCTAACCTAAAACCAATCCATCTTCCGTTCATTATTCGATATGGTGGCGACATGTTTCAAATTTTCGAACGTGTGGGATCGGTTGTGAGGTTGGACTAGATTTTTACGAGCGAGCGGAGCGAGCGAGCAACGGTCACAACTTCCAAGCTATACATATACCTTATATTGCCTTCCATATATTTCGTGTTATTACCTAATTTTGTCAGCCATTTCGGACATCACATTGCACTGTACTATGAGGAAATAGTACTATTTATGTGAAACTATTCATAAACTGTAAACATGTGTCGGTAGGCAATAGGATAAATACTTCCGGCTCCACGGGCTGGTGCGAATATTTCAATGTCCGTATGTGCCAAACCGTTGGTTTATGACACACCTTTACGCGTCTCTCGCTCGCGGCGCTCGCTCGAAAACTATAGCCTAACCTAAAACCAATCCATCTTGCGTTCATTATTCGATATGATGGCGACATATTTCAAATTTGCGAACGTGTCGGATCGGTTGTGGGGTTGGACTAGATTTTTACGAGCGAGCGGAGCGAGCGAGCAACGGTCACAATTTCCAAGCTATACATATACCTTATATTGCCTTCCATATATATCGTGTTATTACCTAATTTCGTCAGCCATTTCGGACATCACGTTGCACTGTACTATGAGGAAACGGTACTAATTATGTGAAACTATTGGTAAACCGTAAACATTTGTCAGAAGGCAATAGGATAAAGACTTCCGGTTCCTCGGGCTGGTGCGAATATATCAATGTCCGTATGTGCCAAACCGATGGTTTGTGACACACCTTTACGCGTCTCTCGTTCGCTGCACTCGCACGAAAGCTATAGCCTAACCTAAAACCAATCCATCTTGCGTTCATTATTCGATATGATGGCGACATATTTCAAATTTGCGAACGTGTCGGATCGGTTGTGGGGTTGGACTAGATTTTTACGAGCGAGCGGAGCGAGCGAGCAACGGTCACAATTTCCAAGCTATACATATACCATATATTGTCTTGCATATATTTCGTGCTTGTACCTAATTTTGTCAGCCATTTCGGACATCACGTTGCACTGTACTATGAGGAAACGGTACGAATTATGTGAAACTATTGGTAAACCGTAAACATTTGTCAGAAGGCATTAGGATAAAGACTTCCGGCTCCTCGGGCTGGTGCGAATATATCAATGTCCGTATGTGCCAAACCGATGGTTTGTGACACACCTTCACGCGTCTCTCGTTCGCTGCGCTCGCACGAAAGCTATAGCCTAACCTAAAACCAATCCATCTTCCGTTCATTATTCGATATGGTGGCGACATATTTCAAATTTGCGAACGTGTGGGATCGGTTGTGAGGTTGGACTAGATTTTTACGAGCGAGCGGAGCGAGCGAGCAACGGTCACAATTTCCAAGCTATACATATACCTTATATTGCCTTCCACATATTTCGTCTTATTACCTAATTTTGTCAGCCATTTCGGACATCACATTGCACTGTACTATGAGGAAACGGTACTAATTATGTGAAACTATTGGTAAACCGTAAACATTTGTCGGAAGGCAATAGGATAAAGACTTCCGGCTCCTCGGGCTGGTGCGAATATATCAATGTCCGTATGTGCCAAACCGATGGTTTGTGACACACCTTTACGCGTCTCTCGTTCGCTGCGCTCGCACGAAAGCTATAGCCTAACCTAAAACCAATCCATCTTCCGTTCATTATTCGATATGGTGGCGACATATTTCAAATTTGCGAACGTGTGGGATCGGTTGTGAGGTTGGACTAGATTTTTACGAGCGAGCGGAGCGAGCGAGCAACGGTCACAATTTCCAAGCTATACATATACCTTATATTGCCTTCCATATATTTCGTGTTATTACCTAATTTTGTCAGCCACTTCGGACATCACATTGCACTGTACTATGAGGAAATAGTACTATTTATGTGAAACTATTCATAAACTGTAAACATGTGTCGGTAGGCAATAGGATAAATACTTCCGGCTCCTCGGGCTGGTGCGAATATTTCAATGTCCGTATGTGCCAAACCGTTGGTTTATGACACACCTATACGCGTCTCTTGCTCGCGGCGCTCGCTCGAAAACTATAGCCTAACCTAAAACCAATCCATCTTGCGTTCATTATTCGATATGATGGCGACATGTTTCAAATTTGCGAACGTGTCGGATCGGTTGTGGGGTTGGACTAGATTTTTACGAGCGAGCGGAGCGAGCGAGCAACGGTCACAATTTCCAAGCTATACATATACCATATATTGTCTTGCATATATTTCGTGCTTGTACCTAATTTTGTCAGCCATTTCGGACATCACGTTGCACTGTACTATGAGGAAACGGTACTAATTATGTGAAACTATTGGTAAACCGTAAACATTTGTCAGAAGGCAATAGGATAAAGACTTCCGGCTCCTCGGGCTGGTGCGAATATATCAATGTCCGTATGTGCCAAACCGATGGTTTGTGACACACCTTTACGCGTCTCTCGTTCGCTGCGCTCGCACGAAAGCTATAGCCTAACCTAAAACCAATCCATCTTCCGTTCATTATTCGATATGGTGGCGACATATTTCAAATTTGCGAACGTGTCGGATCGGTTGTGGGGTTGGACTAGATTTTTACGAGCGAGCGGAGCGAGCGAGCAACGGTCACAATTTCCAAGCTATACATATAACTTATATTGCCTTCCATATATATCGTGTTATTACCTAATTTTGTCAGCCATTTCGGACATCACGTTGCACTGTACTATGAGGAAACGGTACTAATTATGTGAAACTATTGGTAAACCGTAAACATTTGTCAGAAGGCAATAGGATAAAGACTTCCGGTTCCTCGGGCTGGTGCGAATATATCAATGTCCGTATGTGCCAAACCGATGGTTTGTGACACACCTTTACGCGTCTCTCGTTCGCTGCACTCGCACGAAGGCTATAGCCCAACCTAAAACCAATCCATCTTCCGTTCATTATTCGATATGGTGGCGACATATTTCAAATTTGCGAACGTGTGGGATCGGTTGTGAGGTTGGACTAGATTTTTACGAGCGAGCGGAGCGAGCGAGCAACGGTCACAATTTCCAAGCTATACATATACCTTATATTGCCTTCCATATATTTCGTGTTATTACCTAATTTTGTCAGCCATTTCGGACATCACATTGCACTGTACTATGAGGAAATAGTACTATTTATGTGAAACTATTCATAAACTGTAAACATGTGTCGGTAGGCAATAGGATAAATACTTCCGGCTCCACGGGCTGGTGCGAATATTTCAATGTCCGTATGTGCCAAACCGTTGGTTTATGACACACCTATACGCGTCACTCGCTCGCTGCGCTTGCTCGAAAACTATAGCCTAACCTAAAACCAATCCATCTTGCGTTCATTATTCGATATGATGGCGACATATTTCAAATTTGCGAACGTGTCGGATCGGTTGTGGGGTTGGACTAGATTTTTACGAGCGTGCGGAGCGAGCGAGCAACGGTCACAATTTCCAAGCTATACATATACCTTATATTGCCTTCCATATATTTCGTGTTATTACCTAATTTTGTCAGCCATTTCGGACATCACGTTGCACTGAACTATGAGGAAACGGAACTAATTATGTGAAACTATTGGTAAACCGTAAACATTTGTCAGAAGGCAATAGGATAAAGACTTCCGGTTCCTCGGGCTGGTGCGAATATATCAATGTCCGTATGTGCCAAACCGATGGTTTGTGACACACCTTTACGCGTCTCTCGTTCGCTGCACTCGCACGAAAGCTATAGCCTAACCTAAAACCAATCCATCTTGCGTTCATTATTCGATATGGTGGCGACATATTTCAAATTTGCGAACGTGTGGGATCGGTTGTGAGGTTGGACTAGATTTTTACGAGCGAGCGGAGCGAGCGAGCAACGGTCACAATTTCCAAGCTATACATATACCTTATATTGCCTTCCATATATTTCGTGTTATTGCCTAATTTTGTCAGCCATTTCGGACATCACATTGCACTGTACTATGAGGAAATAGTACTATTTATGTGAAACTATTCATAAACTGTAAACATGTGTCGGTAGGCATTAGGATAAATACTTCCGGCTCCTCGGGCTGGTGCGAATATTTCAATGTCCGTATGTGCCAAACCGTTGGTTTATGACACACCTATACGCGTCTCTCGCTCGCGGCGCTCGCTCGAAAACTATAGCCTAACCTAAAACCAATCCATCTTGCGTTCATTATTCGATATGGTGGCGACATATTTCAAATTTGCGAACGTGTGGGATCGGTTGTGGGGTTGGACTAGATTTTTACGAGCGAGCGGAGCGAGCGAGCAACGGTCACAATTTCCAAGCTATACATATACCTTATATTGCCTTCCGTATATTTCGTGTTATTACCTAATTTTGTCAGCCATTTCGGACATCACATTGCACTGTACTATGAGGAAATAGTACTATTTATGTGAAACTATTCATAAACTGTAAACATGTGTCGGTAGGCAATAGGATAAATACTTCCGGCTCCACGGGCTGGTGCGAATATTTCAATGTCCGTATGTGCCAAACCGTTGGTTTATGACACACCTTTACGCGTCTCTCGCTCGCGGCGCTCGCTCGAAAACTATAGCCTAACCTAAAACCAATCCATCTTGCGTTCATTATTCGATATGATGGCGACATATTTCAAATTTGCGAACGTGTCGGATCGGTTGTGGGGTTGGACTAGATTTTTACGAGCGAGCGGAGCGAGCGAGCAACGGTCACAATTTCCAAGCTATACATATACCTTATATTGTCTTGCATATATTTCGTGCTTGTACCTAATTTTGTCAGCCATTTCGGACATCACGTTGCACTGTACTATGAGGAAACGGTACTAATTATGTGAAACTATTGGTAAACCGTAAACATTTGTCAGAAGGCAATAGGATAAAGACTTCCGGTTCCTCGGGCTGGTGCGAATATATCAATGTCCGCATGTGCCAAACCGATGGTTTGTGACACACCTTTACGCGTCTCTCGTTCGCTGCACTCGCACGAAAGCTATAGCCTAACCTAAAACCAATCCATCTTCCGTTCATTATTCGATATGGTGGCGACATATTTCAAATTTGCGAACGTGTGGGATCGGTTGTGAGGTTGGACTAGATTTTTACGAGCGAGCGGAGAGAGCGAGCAACGGTCACAATTTCCAAGCTATACATATACCTTATATTGCCTTCCATATATTTCGTGTTATTACCTAATTTTGTCAGCCATTTCGGACATCACATTGCACTGTACTATGAGGAAATAGTATTATTTATGTGAAACTATTCATAAACTGTAAACATGTGTCGGTAGGCAATAGGATAAATACTTCCGGCTCCTCGGGCTGGTGCGAATATTTCAATGTCCGTATGTGCCAAACCGTTGGTTTATGACACACCTTTACGCGTCTCTCCCTCGCGGCGCACGCTCGAAAACTATAGCCTAACCTAAAACCAATCCATCTTGCGTTCATTATTCGATATGATGGCGACATATTTCAAATTTGCGAACGTGTGGGATCGGTTGTGAGGTTGGACTAGATTTTTTCGAGCGAGCGGAGCGAGCGAGCAACGGTCACAATTTCCAAGCTATACATATACCATATATTGTCTTGCATATATTTCGTGCTTGTACCGAATTTTGTCAGCCATTTCGGACATCACGTTGCACTGTACTATGAGGAAACGGTACTAATTATGTGAAACTATTGGTAAACCGTAAACATTTGTCAGAAGGCAATAGGATAAAGACTTCCGGCTCCTCGGGCTGGTGCGTATATATCAATGTCCGTATGTGCCAAACCGATGGTTTGTGACACACCTTTACGCGTCTCTCGTTCGCTGCGCTCGCACGAAAGCTATAGCCTAACCTAAAACCAATCCATCTTCCGTTCATTATTCGATATGGTGGCGACATATTTCAAATTTGCGAACGTGTGGGTTCGGTTGTGAGGTTGGACTAGATTTTTACGAGCGAGCGGAGCGAGCGAGCAACGGTCACAATTTCCAAGCTATACATATACCTTATATTGCCTTCCATATATTTCGTGTTATTACCTAATTTTGTCAGCCATTTCGGACATCACATTGCACTGTACTATGAGGAAATAGTACTATTTATGTGAAACTATTCATAAACTGTAAACATGTGTCGGTAGGCAATAGGATAAATACTTCCGGCTCCTCGGGCTGGTGCGAATATTTCAATGTCCGTATGTGCCAAACCGTTGGTTTATGACACACCTTTACGCGTCTCTCGCTCGCGGCGCTCGCTCGAAAACTATAGCCTAACCTAAAACCAATCCATCTTGCGTTCATTATTCGATATGATGGCGACATATTTCAAATTTGCGAACGTGTCGGATCGGTTGTGGGGTTGGACTAGATTTTTACGAGCGAGCGGAGCGAGCGAGCAACGGTCACAATTTCCAAGCTATACATATACCATATATTGTCTTGCATATATTTCGTGCTTGTACCTAATTTTGTCAGCCATTTCGGACATCACGTTGCACTGTACTATGAGGAAACGGTACGAATTATGTGAAACTATTGGTAAACCGTAAACATTTGTCAGAAGGCATTAGGATAAAGACTTCCGGCTCCTCGGGCTGGTGCGAATATATCAATGTCCGTATGTGCCAAACCGATGGTTTGTGACACACCTTCACGCGTCTCTCGTTCGCTGCGCTCGCACGAAAGCTATAGCCTAACCTAAAACCAATCCATCTTCCGTTCATTATTCGATATGGTGGCGACATATTTCAAATTTGCGAACGTGTGGGATCGGTTGTGAGGTTGGACTAGATTTTTACGAGCGAGCGGAGCGAGCGAGCAACGGTCACAATTTCCAAGCTATACATATACCTTATATTGCCTTCCACATATTTCGTCTTATTACCTAATTTTGTCAGCCATTTCGGACATCACATTGCACTGTACTATGAGGAAACGGTACTAATTATGTGAAACTATTGGTAAACCGTAAACATTTGTCGGAAGGCAATAGGATAAAGACTTCCGGCTCCTCGGGCTGGTGCGAATATATCAATGTCCGTATGTGCCAAACCGATGGTTTGTGACACACCTTTACGCGTCTCTCGTTCGCTGCGCTCGCACGAAAGCTATAGCCTAACCTAAAACCAATCCATCTTCCGTTCATTATTCGATATGGTGGCGACATATTTCAAATTTGCGAACGTGTGGGATCGGTTGTGAGGTTGGACTAGATTTTTACGAGCGAGCGGAGCGAGCGAGCAACGGTCACAATTTCCAAGCTATACATATACCTTATATTGCCTTCCATATATTTCGTGTTATTACCTAATTTTGTCAGCCACTTCGGACATCACATTGCACTGTACTATGAGGAAATAGTACTATTTATGTGAAACTATTCATAAACTGTAAACATGTGTCGGCAGGCAATAGGATAAATACTTCCGGCTCCTCGGGCTGGTGCGAATATTTCAATGTCCGTATGTGCCAAACCGTTGGTTTATGACACACCTATACGCGTCTCTTGCTCGCGGCGCTCGCTCGAAAACTATAGCCTAACCTAAAACCAATCCATCTTGCGTTCATTATTCGATATGATGGCGACATGTTTCAAATTTGCGAACGTGTCGGATCGGTTGTGGGGTTGGACTAGATTTTTACGAGCGAGCGGAGCGAGCGAGCAACGGTCAC
>NW_026109604.1:0-25477 GCF_024516045.1 Bombus affinis
AACGAATCTCCGTTTCTATGGCACACTTACAGACAATTCGGTGCGCGTTATATTTGACAACTGATGTCATATACAGCGCACATCAGTAGGTTAGCGTTTTGTTCACTCTTGTCCCTGTCAAATACACCATAATAGCAGTTTAGCATATTCATACTTGAATATCGAAAGGAACGTATCTTCGTTTCTATGGCAGATATGACGACAATTCGGTGAGCGTTATGCTCCTGATTTTCTGGTGAGCACAGAGCACCTCTTCCGATTCTATCATCTCTTCTGTCTTACGTCTTCTCTGGTCACTGACAGATTCAGCGTAATTGCTGTTTTGCATATTCATGCCTAAATGTTCAAACCAACGTATCAGCGCTGCTATTGGATACATATCGCAAATGCGATGCGCGATATACTCCACAATTACAGCCAAATACGGTACTTATTCGGTTTGCGCTGTGTCGACTGTATTTTCGAGCTATCGCGGGGAGACGCGTTCGTTTGAATACGCGTCAATGGGAGTCGTAAATTCCCGTTACGATTGGAATAATCGACTCCACGGGTAGTTCGATCCCCGTATTTCGCATTGGATAATAGGTGTAGTCGTTGTGGTAGAACAATGGGGGTCACAAAGTTATAAAAAATAAATGTATTTCCAACGATTTATACAATCACACTGAGTAAGAACGCCGTTGCTTAAGATACAGATAACGAAGAAATGGATTATTCTTAGATGAGAGTGTGAGCTATAGGAGCTCTAGGTCCGTGAGAGCTGTAGGAGCTGTCGGACTTCTGGATACTGTGAGAGAAATAGGAGGCTCTTAGAGATATAGGAACGGTGAAAGTTATAGGGATTGGAGGAACTTTAGTCACCGCGAGAGACGATGGAACTCTGAGAGATATAGGAACGGTAAGAGTTATAGGGATTGCAGGAACTCTAGTCACCGTGAGAGATGATGTAACTCTAAAGTTTATTCTGATGTGAGTACGAAGCTCGGTATTGGTGTGCCCGTTGAGCGAAGAACGCGGATTCGTTGATTACATTGTTAGTTAGGAAAGTGAGGGCAATGATCCGCGATGCCGATTGGTTATGACTAATGTTAGAAAGGAAGAGAGGAGGAAGAAGCCTCCTACCAACGTGGGTCCTGGGCGACATTGTTTATGGGAAATCTCAGATTTTCCGTTAGGTAGATGTCCGCTTTTTTCGTTAGGCCAATACCCGCCTTCTCCGTAATTCTTAAGAGGGCGTAATAAACCCGAGGACCTTTCTAAAAACCGACCGAAAACACTTCTAGAATTAGAAAGTCTTTTCGGGCAAACAGATTGACTTAGGCCATATGTGCGAACAATGCAGTTGGGATTTCGGCTTTATGATCGGTCCTTGGGCCTATGGAGGATTCGAAGGATGGCACGTGGACCGTTGGATGCCAAGCCGCGCGGGATGGAGTGCAGATGTGTTGCGCGCCAGAACATCGACTCTGGTCTCTGTTATATGCAGTGTAATTGTTGTTTTGCAGATTCAGACTCAAATATTCAACTCCACGTATCTCCGTTGCTGTTGCTGATATGTCGACAATTCGATGTGCCAGGTACTCCACATTTCTTGCCAAATACATCGTTTGCCAGCCAGTTTGCGCTATATCCAGACTGGTCCCAGACAGATCAAGCATAAATATAAATCGGAGATGATAGAACACGGGAACCTTCCGTTTGGAATTTTGGGAAAATCCCGTAACATTGTAATCTAGATTCTACCATAGCTGTAATTAAACAATCGTAGTCATCTACTCCGATTGTAATTGTTCGAAACTTGTGATACTGCACTTGGCCTCGAGGCGACAACCAGTCACCGAACGTAGCCGCGGTCAAGGGATGAACGTTTTGTCTAATAAAGGCATGGAGTAATTCTATAGCTGTCCTTAAATGAAATAATCGTAGCGGCACGTGACAGTAAACATTCCAACGGTTTCTGTCCCGTGACTCGCCACACGCAGACTCTATCCGTCGGATAAGATGATTGCCAGATGTCAACGCATCTCAACAGTATATGTTTAGCTAGCCTGAGGACCCATTATAAACCTTAAGATTTAGTTAATTAAAGTCCTTAACAGTCCTAAACAGGCAAACAGTCTTTGTTTCAACTACGGGATGATAGCTGAAATCTATTTTTCCACGGACGACGCTTCCCGCTAGCAACGTTCCCTCAAGGGCTACTAGCATCCTTCTCTAACCATCAACATGGAAATTGTCCAATTAACAGTAACGTCACTTTCAATCTCTTTCCGAGCGAAGTCATTTCTCCACGTATCCGATGTTCTGGTGCCCTTAGACACACCCATCATAGTTTTCCTCTCCAGCATCATCGTGCCGGAAAATCATTCTCTCTTGAGGTCACATTAGCCAGTTACAAAGAGCCTTAACACTCGGTGGATATTCTATGTTTTGACAAAGAGTTTGTTCAGTCCTACCTATACCGTAGATAAGGAAGTATGGTACAACTTGGAATCAGGATGAAAACGAATTCTGTTATCCCGTTGACCGCGGCTTTGTTATTGAACCCAGGATCATTGTCATTAGCTTCTCGAGTACCTAATTACCACGACTACTTGTCAAATTATATAACAATCAAATTTACACTAGTAAATATCTGCTCTATTGCATAACTATAACGTCTAAACCAAATGAAGATCCGTTTCGCGCCTCTAACTCTAATCATAATGTGAACCCGATGTAAGTGAAAATACATGCACATACCATCGATTCTGCCTGACCAGCACTCTCACCCGGAACCGGAACTCGCAGTGCACCGTGACGAACAGCACATATATAAGCCTCCACTCTTAGCCAGTCCGTCAGTCGTGCTCGCGCAACAGTAGAAGCAACATGGAATTTTTTAGATCTCTACTACGCGTCGTTGGTTTGTTCGTGCCAAGTAAAGTAGATATCATTTCCGAACTACCACTGGAGGTATCGCACTTGATACTTCGAAAATTGGATCCCTCGTCCCTGCAGAGCGCCGCGCTTGTCTCGCGCAAATGGTTCAACGTTTGTAGATCCGACAAGTGTCTACGGCGAAAAGTGAGACGTCACATGCGACATACGAGAAAGCGGGTCAAGATGCAATTTCTCGGACCTGCAGCCGCTAAAGCTACCAACCAAGAATCAAGAAGTAGAGGACGTGGTGAGGGCAACCTAAGGCACGAAATAAGTTTATCCGCTGCTCGTACGGCGGTCGTCGTTGGAAGGTTACGCGGTCCTTTGAGAATTTCGATGCGAGATCGCCCCATCGATGTTGGACCAATAAAATGTATTAGACTCTAACTCGTGTAAGTACCTTAATTTGACTGCTTGCTCTTGCGAGAACTTGAAACGGTCTTGTCCGGATTCAGAACTGTAGCGCGAAGCTTGAAATAAAATGGTTTTACTGAGACGGCAATGTGTTTCAGTCACGATAATACTATCTGTATCGTAATAGGCCCATTATTGAATATTAACTACAATGTATCATCGCTGTAATTGCAGATTTGTCATCAATTAGATGCGAGATATACTCCTCATTGCCTGCCAAATACAGCTCACATCAGCTGGCTCGTGCTATTATATCATCTCTGGTCCTCGACATATCAAGCGTAATTGCAGTTTTACAAATTAAGGTTAACATATTCAAATGAATGTATCTCCGTTTCTATTGCACATATGGCGACAAAGCGATGCTCGTTACATTTCACATCCGATGTCATGTGCACCGCACATCTGCTGGTTTGTACCATGTCAACTCCGGTCTCTGTTAAACCTAGCGAAATTGGTGCTTTGCATATTCATGATTAATTATTCAAATCACCGTATCGCCGTTTGCATTGCAGATATGCCGACAATTCGATGCGCGATATACGCCACTTTTGCTGACAAACACAATGTATATTATCTGGTTTGAGTTATGTAACGTGTGGGCGCAGCCAAACTCAGCGTATACGCAATTATGCATTTTCAGGCGAAATATTCAAATACTGCATATTCAAATGAACGTATCTTGGTTTCTATGTCGCCTATTCGATGCGCAGAATACTCCACATATGATGCCAAATCAGCCGGTCTGTGGTATGTCAACTCTGGACCCTGTAAAATCCAGCGTAATTGTAGTTTTTGTTGTTAATGCTTAAATATTGCATTCAAAGATTCGCCGCTTCGTTTGCACATATGTCGACAATTCCATACCCCTTGTGCTCCTCATTTACTGTAGTTACATTGCCCATCAGCTCGTTTGCGCTGTGTCAACTCTGGTCCCTGCACAATCCAGCCTAAATGCAATTTTGTATGTTCGGGCTTAAATATTCAAATCAACGTTACTCCGATTCAATAGCACATATGTCGACAATACGATGCGCGTTATATTCCACATTGACTGCCATACGCAGAGCGCTTCATCTGGTTTTAGCCGTGTTAAATCCGGACCGAGTCAAATCCAGCGTATTTGTAGTTTTGCATATTCAAGCCTTGTTATTTAAGTGAAAGTATCTCCGTATCCATTGTAGGTACGTCGACAATAGGATGTACGTAATACTGCACATTTGCTGCCAAATACAGCACACATCAGCCCGTTTGCACACTGTCAAGACTGGACTCGGAGAAATCCATCGAAATTGCAGTTTTGGATATTAATGCTTACATATTCGAATCAAGGTATCTCCGCTTGTTTTCCAGAAACATTGGCCATGCGATGCGCGTTATATTCCACATCTGATGCCAAGTACAGTGCACATCATCCGGTTTACGCTATGTAAAATCTGGACCCAGCCAGATCCAGCGTAGTTGCAGTTTCGTATATTCAGGATTAAGTATTCAAACCGACGTATCTCCGATTCTATGGCACATATGGCTACAATTAGAGGCTCGTTATACTCCAAACTTGCTGCCAAACACAGTGCGCGTTATTCCGTTTGATGCATGTAAAATCGGGACCCAGCCGAACCCTGCGTATTTGCAGCTTTACATATTCAGTATTAAATATTCCAACCAACGAATCTCCGTTTCTATGGCACACTTACAGACAATTCGGTGCGCGTTATATTTGACAACTGATGTCATATACAGCGCACATCAGTAGGTTAGCGTTTTGTTCACTCTTGTCCCTGTCAAATACACCATAATAGCAGTTTAGCATATTCATGCTTGAATATCGAAAGGAACCTATCTTCGTTTCTATGGCAGATATGACGACAATTCGGTGAGCGTTATGCTCCTGATTTTCTGGTGAGCACAGAGCACCTCTTCCGATTCTATCATCTCTTCTGTCTTACGGCTTCTCTGGTCACTGACAGATTCAGCGTAATTGCTGTTTTGCATATTCATGCCTAAATGTTCAAACCAACGTATCAGCGCTGCTATTGGATACATATCGCAAATGCGATGCGCGATATACTCCACAATTACAGCCAAATACAGTACTTATTCGGTTTGCGCTGTGTCGACTGTATTTTCGAGCTATCGCGGGGAGACGCGTTCGTTTGAATACGCGTCAATGGGAGTCGTAAATTCCCGTTACGATTGGAATAATCGACTCCACGGATAGTTCGATCCCCGTATTTCGCTTTGGATAATAGGTGTAGTCGTTGTGGTATAACACTGGGGGTCACAAAGTTATAAAAAATATATGTATTTCCAACGATTTATACAATCACACTGAGTAAGAACGCCGTTGCTTAAGATACAGATAACGAAGAAATGGATTATTCTTAAATGAGAGTGTGAGCTATAGGAGCTCTAGGTCCGTGAGAGCTGTAGGAGCTGTCGGACTTCTGGATACTGTGAGAGAAATAGGAGGCTCTTAGCGATATAGGAACGGTGAAAGTTATAGGGATTGGAGGAACTTTAGTCACCGCGAGAGACGATGGAACTCTGAGAGATATAGGAACGGTAAGAGTTATAGGGATTGCAGGAACTCTAGTCACCGTGAGAGATGATGTAACTCTAAAGTTTATTCTGATGTGAGTACGAAGCTCGGTATTGGTGTGCCCGTTGAGCGAAGAACGCGGATTCGTTGATTACATTGTTAGTTAGGAAAGTGAGGGCAATGATCCGCGATGCCGATTGGTTATGACTAATGTTAGAAAGGAAGAGAGGAGGAAGAAGCCTCCTACCAACGTGGGTCCTAGGCGACATTGTTTATGGGAAATCTCAGATTTTCCGTTAGGTAGATGTCCGCTTTTTTCGTTAGGCCAATACCCGCCTTCTCCGTAATTCTTAAGAGGGCGTAATAAACCCAAGGACCTTTCTAAAAACCGACCGAAAACACTTCTAGAATTAGAAAGTCTTTTCGGGCAAACAGATTGACTTATGCCATATGTGCGAACAATGCAGTTGGGATTTCGGCTTTATGATGGGTCCTTGGGCCTATGGAGGATTCGAAGGATGGCACGTGGACCGTTGGATGCCAAGCCGCGCGGGATGGAGTGCAGATGTGTTGCGCGCCAGAACATCGACTCTGGTCTCTGTTATATGCAGTGTAATTGTTGTTTTGCAGATTCAGACTCAAATATTCAACTCCACGTATCTCCGTTGCTGTTGCTGATATGTCGACAATTCGATGTGCCAGGTACTCCACATTTCTTGCCAAATACATCGTTTGCCAGCCAGTTTGCGCTATATCCAGACTGGTCCCAGACAGATCAAGCATAAATATAAATCGGAGATGATAGAACACGGGAACCTTCCGTTTGGAATTTTGGGAAAATCCCGTAACATTGTAATCTAGATTCTACCATAGCTGTAATTAAACAATCGTAGTCATCTAGTCCGATTGTAATTGTTCGAAACTTGTGATACTGCACTTGGCCTCGAGGCGACAACCAGTCACCGAACGTAGCCGCGGTCAAGGGATGAACGTTTTGTCTAATAAAGGCATGGAGTAATTCTATAGCTGTCCTTAAATGAAATAATCGTAGCGGCACGTGACAGTAAACATTCCAACGGTTTCTGTCCCGTGACTCGCCACACGCAGACTCTATCCGTCGGATAAGATGATTGCCAGATGTCAACGCATCTCAACAGTATATGTTTAGCTAGCCTGAGGACCCATTATAAACCTTAAGATTTAGTTAATTAAAGTCCTTAACAGTCCTAAACAGGCAAACAGTCTTTGTTTCAACTACGGGATGATAGCTGAAATCTATTTTTCCACGGACGACGCTTCCCGCTAGCAACGTTCCCTCAAGGGCTACTAGCATCCTTCTCTAACCATCAACATGGAAATTGTCCAATTAACAGTAACGTCACTTTCAATCTCTTTCCGAGCGAAGTCATTTCTCCACGTATCCGATGTTCTGGTGCCCTTAGACACACCCATCATAGTTTTCCTCTCCAGCATCATCGTGCCGGAAAATCATTCTCTCTTGAGGTCACATTAGCCAGTTACAAAGAGCCTTAACACTCGGTGGATATTCTATGTTTTGACAAAGAGTTTGTTCAGTCCTACCTATACCGTAGATAAGGAAGTTTGGTACAACTTGGAATCAGGATGAAAACGAATTCTGTTATCCCGTTGACCGCGGCTTTGTTATTGAACCCAGGATCATTGTCATTAGCTTCTCGAGTACCTAATTACCACGACTACTTGTCAAATTATATAACAATCAAATTTACACTAGTAAATATCTGCTCTATTGCATAACTACAACGTCTAAACCAAATGAAGATCCGTTTCGCGCCTCTAACTCTAATCATAATGTGAACCCGATGTAAGTGAAAATACATGCACATACCATCGATTCTGCCTGACCAGCACTCTCACCCGGAACCGGAACTCGCAGTGCACCGTGACGAACAGCACATATATAAGCCTCCACTCTTAGCCAGTCCGTCAGTCGTGCTCGCGCAACAGTAGAAGCAACATGGAATTTTTTAGATCTCTGCTACGCGTCGTTGGTTTGTTCGTGCCAAGTAAAGTAGATATCATTTCCGAACTACCACTGGAGGTATCGCACTTGATACTTCGAAAATTGGATCCCTCGTCCCTGCAGAGCGCCGCGCTTGTCTCGCGCAAATGGTTCAACGTTTGTAGATCCGACAAGTGTCTACGGCGAAAAGTGAGACGTCACATGCGACATACGAGAAAGCGGGTCAAGATGCAATTTCTCGGACCTGCAGCCGCTAAAGCTACCAACCAAGAATCAAGAAGTAGAGGACGTGGTGAGGGCAACCTAAGGCACGAAATAAGTTTATCCGCTGCTCGTACGGCGGTCGTCGTTGGAAGGTTACGCGGTCCTTTGAGAATTTCGATGCGAGATCGCCCCATCGATGTTGGACCAATAAAATGTATTAGACTCTAACTCGTGTAAGTACCTTAATTTGACTGCTTGCTCTTGCGAGAACTTGAAACGGTCTTGTCCGGATTCAGAACTGTAGCGCGAAGCTTGAAATAAAATGGTTTTACTGAGACGGCAATGTGTTTCAGTCACGATAATACTATCTGTATCGTAATAGGCCCATTATTGAATATTAACTACAATGTATCATCGCTGTAATTGCAGATTTGTCATCAATTAGATGCGAGATATACTCCTCATTGCCTGCCAAATACAGCTCACATCAGCTGGCTCGTGCTATTATATCATCTCTGGTCCTCGACATATCAAGCGTAATTGCAGTTTTACAAATTAAGGTTAACATATTCAAATGAATGTATCTCCGTTTCTATTGCACATATGGCGACAAAGCGATGCCCGTTACATTTCACATCCGATGTCATGTGCACCGCACATCTGCTGGTTTGTACCATGTCAACTCCGGTCTCTGTCAAACCTAGCGAAATTGCTGCTTTGCATATTCATGATTAATTATTCAAATCACCGTATTGCCGTTTGCGTTGCAGATATGCCGACAATTCGATGCTCGATATACGCCACTTTTGCTGCCAAACACAATGTATATTGTCTGGTTTGAGTTATGTAACGTGTGGGCGCAGCCAAACTCAGCGTATACGCAATTATGCATTTTCAGGCGAAATATTCAAATATTACATATTCAAATGAACGTATCTTGGTTTCTATGTCGCCTATTCGATGCACAGAATACTCCACATATGATGCCAAATCAGCCGGTCTGTGCTATGTCAACTCTGGACCCTGTAAAATCCAGCGTAATTGTAGTGTTTGTTGTTAATGCTCAAATATTGCATTCAAAGGTTCGCCGCTTCTTTTGCACATATGTCGACAATTCCATACGCCTTGTACTCCGCATTTGCTGTAGTTACATTGCCCATCAGCTCGTTTGCGCTGTGTCAACTCTGGTCCCTGCAAAATCCAGCCCAAATGCAATTTTGTATGTTCGGGCTTAAATATTCAAATCAACGTTACTCCGATTCAATAGCACATATGTCGACAATACGATGCGCTTTATATTCCACATTGACTGCCATACGCAGAGCGCTTCATCTGGTTTAAGCCGTGTTAAATCCGGACCGAGTCAAATCCAGAGTATTTGTAGTTTTGCATATTCAAGCCTTGTTATTCAAGTGAAAGTATCTCCGTATCCATTGTAGGTACGTCGACAATAGGATGTACGTAATACTGCACATTTGCTGCCAAATACAGCACACATCAGCCCGTTTGCACACTGTCAAGACTGGACTCGGAGAAATCCATCGAAATTGCAGTTTTGGATATTAATGCTTACATATTCGAATCAAGGTATCTCCGCTTGTTTTCTAGAAACATTGGCCATGCGATGCGCGTTGTATTCCACATCTGATGCCAAGTACAGTGCACATCATCCGGTTTACGCTACGTAAAATCTGGACCCAGCCAGATCCAGCGTAGTTGCAGTTTCGTATATTCAGGATTAAGTATTCATACCGACGTATCTCCGATTCTATGGCACATATGGCTACAATTAGAGGCTCGTTATACTCCAAATTTGCTGCCAAACACAGTGCACGTTATTCCGTTTGATGCATGTAAAATCGGGACCCAGCCGAACCCTGCGTATTTGCAGCTTTACATATTCAGTATTAAATATTCCAACCAACGAATCTCCGTTCCTATGGCACACTTACAGACAATTCGGTGCGCGTTATATTTGACAACTGATGTCATATACAGCGCACATCAGTATGTTAGCGTTTTGTTCACTCTTGTCCCTGTCAAATACACCATAATAGCAGTTTAGCATATTCATGCTTGAATATCGAAAGCAACGTATCTTCGTTTCTATGGCAGATATGACGACAATTCGGTGAGCGTTATGCTCCTGATTTGCTGGTGAGCACTGAGCACATCTTCCGATTCTATCATCTCTTCTGTCTTACGTCTTCTCTGGTCACTGACAGACTCAGCGTAATTGCTGTTTTGCATATTCATGCCTAAATGTTCAAGCCAACGTATCAGCGCTGCTATTGGATACATATCGCAAATGCGATGCGCGCTATACTCCACAATTACAGCCAAATACAGTACTTATTCGGTTTGCGCTATGTCGACTGTATTTTCGAGCTATCGCGGCGAGACGCGTTCGTTTGAATACGCGTCAATGGGAGTCGTAAATTCCCGTTACGATTGGAATAATCGACTCCACGGATAGTTCGATCCCCGTATTTCGCTTAGGATAATAGGTGTAGTCGTTGTGGTATAACACTGGGGGTCACAAAGTTATAAAAAATATATGTATTTCCAACGATTCATACAATCACACTGAGTAAGAACGCCGTTGTCTAAGATACAGATAACGAAGAAATGGATTATTCTTAGATGAGAGTGTGAGCTATAGGAGCTCTAGGTCCGTGAGAGCTGTAGGAGCTGTCGGACTTGTGGATACTGTGAGAGAAATAGGAGGCTCTTAGAGATATAGGAACGGTGAGAGTTATAGGGACTGCAGGAACTTTAGTCACCGCGAGAGACGATGGAACTCTGAGAGATATAGGAACGGTAAGAGTTATAGGGATTGCAGGAACTCTAGTCACCGTGAGAGATGATGTAACACTAAAGTTTATTCTCATGTGAGTACGAAGCTCGGTATTGGTGTGCCCTTTGAGCGAAGAACGCGGATTCGTTGATTACATTGTTAGTTAGGAAAGTGAGGGCAATGATCCGCGATGCCGATTGGTTATGACTAATGTTAGAAAGGAAGAGAGGAGGAAGAAGCCTCCTACCAACGTGGGTCCTAGGCGACATTGTTTATGGGAAATCTCAGATTTTCCGTTAGGTAGATGTCCGCTTTTTTCGTTAGGCCAATACCCGCCTTCTCCGTAATTCATAAGAGGGCGTAATAAACGCAAGGACCTTTCTAAAAACCGACCGAAAACACTTCTAGAATTAGAAAGTCTTTTCGGGCAAACAGATTGACTTAGACCATATGTGCGAACAATGCAGTTGGGATTTCGGCTTTATGATGGGTCCTTGGGCCAATGGAGGATTCGAAGGATGGCACGTGGACCGTTGGATGCCAAGCCGCGCGGGATGGAGTGCAGATGTGTTGCGCGCCAGAACATCGACTCTGGTCTCTGTTATATGCAGTGTAATTGTTGTTTTGCAGATTCAGACTCAAATATTCAACTCCACGTATCTCCGTTGCTGTTGCTGATATGTCGACAATTCGATGTGCCTGGTACTCCAAATTTCTTGCCAAATACATCGTTTGCCAGCCAGTTTGCGCTATATCCAGACTGGTCCCAGACAGATGAAGCATAAATATAAATCGGAGATGATAGAACACGGGAACCTTCCGTTTGGAATTTTGGGAAAATCCCGTAACATTGTAATCTAGATTCTACCATAGCTGTAATTAAACAATCGTAGTCATCTGGTCCGATTGTAATTGTTCGAAACTTGTGATACTGCACTTGGCCTCGAGGCGACAACCAGTCACCGAACGTAGCCGCGGTCAAGGGATGAACGTTTTGTCTAATAAAGGCATGGAGTAATTCTATAGCTGTCCTTAAATGAAATAATGGTAGCGGCACGTGACAGTAAACATTCCAACGGTTGCTGTCCCGTGTCTCGCCACTCGCAGACTCTATCCGTCGGATAAGATGATTGCCAGATGTCAACGCATCTCAACAGTATATGTTTAGCTAGCCTGAGGATTCATTATACACCTATAGCGGCATTCGTCGGTAAAATTCATATCGGTTTCGGTCCAGTGAACCCGCTACACAAGAAATCGTGTTTACTGAAAGATGAGTTTATTATAGATTCGACAACCTTAGGCGGTTACCGAAGGTTAATCAAATTCCGTCGTTTTTGTCGTGATCACATGCCCTCGAGTCAACTACCCGAAATGTCAACATTTGTAAACAAGGTCGAAAGTTCAGCGTCCGTTCTGATTTTTCGAGAATATCTTGGAAATTTAAATCCCAACGTCTTTTGTCAACTCCGACGCATATAAATATAGCGAACAGGGTAGCGAGGCATTCTTTGTTATCGAATGACACGAGCAGTAGCAGTTAAGTCGATACTTCTTTGCGCCGATCTATTCGTAATCACGAATCAAGATAACAAGTGTATTATACGTCTAGTGTACACGTAGGGTATATTTTAATAAACTACGCAGTTAAATATACTCTTGTGTTTTTAAGCCTAAATCGCTACCATACATCTCAAACTGGTGACACCGACGTGAGTTTTGTGTAAGAGGTGACAGCGATAGGCTAGTCGCAGTTTGAATATCATAGTCCGCAACTCACACAATGGAAAAGGAGAGCAAACGAACTCCAGCCGGCTCATCGTTCCGCGTGCCGCCCTTTATGCCCACGATGACCAGGATTTGGTTTTCCATTTTAGAGAAATATTTCGGGGTAGCCGGCATCTTCCACGACGATGAAAAATCCTTAGCCCTCATGGGATTCCTCGAACCACATTACCTCGCGAAGATTGAGGATACAGTGACCAACCTCCTCGCCACAGGCCAGTACGATAAATTGAAGAGCGAGCTCATCCGCGCCCTGACCGAATCGGACAGCGCCAAGTTCGAAAGGTTAGTCGAACGTGAAGAGATGGGCGACAGAAAACCCTCACAGTTTTATAATGACTTAAAAAATTAGCCAGCCCCCTCGCTTCCAATGAATTCATCCACAGCTTGTGGAGGAATCGCATCAGGGAAGTCCTGGCTGCAGTGGACGATACGAGTATCGAGAAACTGACCAGGAGAGCGGATAAACTCGATGAGGCGTATAATCGTAATTGGCAGCGCGCTAAGGTAGTCACAATCGAGCCACCGGCATCACACGAGGGCAAAAACGACGCACTGGCCGCCGAGGTCAGTAGACTGCGAGAACAGATTAAGGCTATGGGAATCAGCGGGTATCATCGACTACGAAGACGTTCGAATTCTCTCACTCGACCCCGCCGCCGTTCGCGTTCCCGAGACTATCCGCGCCAGGACGGAATTTGCTTCTATCATGCGAGGTTCGGCGATCGCGCCACGATTGTAAGTGGAAGTCGGGAAACGACCCCTGCCGTCCGTAAAAGCGGAGGACGGCGACGGCTTGGGATCTCGCCGCATCTTTATTTTGGACAAGAGAACGAAGACTTCGTTCTTAGTTGACACCGGTGCTGATATCGGCGTTCATCCCCGAAGCAGGCTATCTAGGGACGTAAAGAAAACAACGTATGAACTATTCGCTGCCAATGGGACGCGCATCGCAACGTACGGCACTATAGCGATGGAGCTGAACCTGTCCCTTAGACGTGCCGTCAAATGGCACTTCACCGTCGCCGATGTGCAAACCCCATCATCGACCTAGATTTCCTAAGTCATTACAGGTTGCTTGTGGATCCAAGAAAAAGACGACTTCTCGACACAACAAACCAGCTATCGACCAGGGGATACGCCGCCAACTGCGAACAGCTTATGATTAAGACCGTAAACGGGGATTTGGTCTACCACCAATTGTTGGCGAAATGTGCAGATCTAACGCGCCCACCGGCCTTTGGGTGAGAGAAAATACGGCACAGTGTGGAGCACCACATCGAAACCACACCCCGCCCGCCCGTATATTGCAAACTCCGCCCTCTCGCACCGGACCGTCTCAAGCCAATCAAGGCGGAATTTGCAACACTTATCGAGCAAGGAGTCATGCGCCCATCGAAGAGTTCCCGGGCATCTCGACTACACGTCGTCCCAAAGAAGGATGGAAGTCTGCGACATTGCGGTGACTACAGGGCGCTAAACGCCCGCACTGTACCCGACAGGTACTCTCCACCGCACATACAAGACTTCGCGCAGCATTTACACGGTCGGCGAATATTCTCAAAAATTGGTTTAGTTCGAGCCTACCATCAAATGTCAATCGCGCCTGAGGACGTTACAAAAACCGCGATTTCGACACCATTCGGCCTTTTCGAGGCAAACAACATGATGTTTGGGCTTCGAAACGCCGCGCAAACGTGTCAAAGATATGTCGACGTAATCACGCGAGGCTTAGATTTCGTTTACGCGTACATAGATGACTTCTTGGTAGCTTCGGAAACCGAGGAACAGCACCGCTGGCACTTGCGGATCTTGTTCAAACGTCTAAACCAGTACGGCGTAGTAATCAACCTCGCAAAATGCGAGTACGGAATTAATGAAATAGCCTGCCTAGGCCATACGGTAAACGCGCACGGAATAAAACCGCTCGCCGATCGCGTTACAGCCATAAACGAAGCACCGCTCCCCGCGAACATCAAGGCACTACGCGGATACCTCGGTATGATTAACGTTTACCGACGTTTCATACCGGGGGCAGCTAAAATTTTGCAACCCCTCAACGATTTGTTGCAAGGGGCGAAAAAGGGCAACATGCCCATTATTTAGTCGGAGGAAGCCAAAACGAGCTTTAGCGAGTCAAAACGCGCCCTAGCTAACGCTACGATGTTAGCGCATCGTATACCTGGCGCGCCCATCAGCCTCGCAGTAGACGCGTCCGACTTTGCAATAGGGGCGGTGTTGCAGTAACGCGCGAATGACACTCGGCAACCATTGGGTTTCTTAACTAAAGCCTCAAATTTCGCGCAGCGAAAATATAGCGCGTACGATCGCGAATTACTTGCTATGTATACCGCGGGCAAGCGATTTAGACACGCCGTAGATGGGAGGAATTTCATTATTTTCATAGATCACAAACCCCACACCTATGCGTTCAGTCAAAATCCCGACAAGTGATCGCCGAGACAATTCCGTCAACTAGATTATATCGGGCAGTTCACGACCGATATAAGGGATATAAAAAGGCTGAATAACAATGCAGCCGACGCCCTATCTCGCATCGAAGCCATAGGAAAATCCGTGGATCACAAAATTCTCGCCGCCGCGCAAGAAAACGACAAGGAGCTCCGCGACATCATCAACTCCGATATATCCGCGTTGCAGGTTAAGAAAATTCGTTTTCCGGATTACGACGCGGAAATATACTGCGACGTATCAGGCGACATCGTACGACCGTAACCGAAACCCTTGCGGCGCGACGTATTCAATTCGCTCCACGGACTTTCCCATCTAGGGATACGCGCGACCCAAAAATTCGTAAAATCGCGTATAGTTTGGCCGGCGGTAAACAAAAATTAAATAAAAGCCAAACATGGACACGGCAATGCATCCCGTTGTCAACAATGTAAAATAGCGAGACACGTATCAACGCCGACCGGAACATTCGGAGAGCTCGCAGGACGATTCGAGCATATACATTAAGACATCATCGTCATGCAATATTCACAAGGCTACCGATATTGTCTAACATGTATCGACCGTTTTTCACGTTGGCCCGAAGCGATTCCAATACCAGATATGGAAGCGACGACCGTTGCCTCGGCTCTTCTTTCCACATGGATAGCGCGTTTTGGCGTCCCAGCAAAAATAACAACCGATCAAGGACGCCAATTCGAATCCAGTCTTTTCAACGAACTATGCCGGATGCTCGGCATTAAGCATTTGCGTACCACAGCCTACCACCTCGCGTCCAACGGGATGGTAGAGCGCTTTCACAGGCAGCTTAAGGCCGCAATCAAATGCCACAATTCGAGCAACTGGGTTGAAAGCCTTCCCATAGTTCTTTTAGGCATTAGAACCGCTATCAAGGAGGACCTGAGCGCAACGGCAGTCGAAATGATTTATGGTACGGACATACGATTGCCAGCAGAATTCTTTGTACCAGCAAAACAACCGGCCAACGCGGAATTCGCAAACTGTCTGCGAGAGCGAATGAGCGATATTAGACCTCTGCCGACTTCACGACACGGCGAAAAGAAAACGTTCATGTTCCGCGATTTAGAAACGTCGCCGTGCGTTTTCGTACGCCACGATGCAATCGGAGGTCCACTGCAACCACCATACGATGGCCCCTATCAGGTTACACAGCGTGGATGAAAACCATTACCATACGGATGAAGGACAAAAGCGTGAAAGTCTCCGTAGATCGTATAAAACCCGCCTTCATCGTGTCGGAAGATATTGAGCATCTGGAAAGGAGCGCAGAAACCTACGACGTATTTTTACCTGGGAAAATCTTCCGACCGCAAAGCAGCGAGCAAGCGCAACAAAGCGACGGAGACGCAAGAACCAATTATACCACGCGTTCGGGCAGGAGAGTTCGTTCTCCTCCTCAAACGGGTTTGAATTAAGCGGTTAGCAGGGGCACCGCGCTAACATACATAAACAAACATAAAAAGAAGTAACGTTAACACTGGCAAGCGGGTACTGTAGCGGCACTCGTAGGTAAAATTCATAACGGTTTCGGTCTAGTGAGCCCGCTACACAAAAAATCGTGTTTACTGAAAGATGAGTTTATTATAGATCCGACAACCTTAGGCGGTTACCGAAGGTTAATCAAAATCCGTAGATTTTGTCGTGATCATATGCCCTCGAGTCAACTACCCGAAAATTCAACATTTGTAAACAAGGTCGAGAGTTCAGCGTCAGTTGCGAATTTTCGAGAACACCTTCAAAATTCAAATCCCAACGCCTTTTGTCAACTCCAACGCATATGAATATAGCGAGCAGGGTAGCGAGGCATTCTTTTTTATCGAGTGACACGAGCAGTAGCAGCTAAGTCGATACTTCTTTGCGCCCATCTATTCGTAATCACGAATCAAGACAACAATGTATTATACGACTAGTGTACACGTAGGGTATATTTTAATAAGCTACATAGTTAAATATACTCTTGTGCCTTTAAACCTAAATCGCTACCATACACCTCAAATCAAATTCGCACTGGTGAATATCTGCTCTATTGCATAACTACAACGTCTCATCCAAATGAAGATTCGTTTCACGCATCTAACACTAATAATAATGTGAACCCGATCTATAGGATGATACATGCACATGCGATCGATTCTGACTGTCCAGGACTCTCACCGGAGCCGGAACTCGCAGTGCACCGTGACGAACGGCACATATATAAGAATTCATTCTCAGCCAGACCGTCAGTCGTGCTCGCGCCACAATAGAAGCAACATGGAGTTTCTTTAGATCTGTGCTACGCGTCGTTGGTTTGTTCGTGCCAAGTAAGGTAGATATCATTTCCGAACTACCACTGGAGGTTTTGCACTTGATACATCGAAAATTGGATCCCTCGTCCCTGCAGAGCGCCGCGCTTGTCTCGCGCAAATGGTTCAACGTTTGTGGATCCGACAAGTGACTACGGCGGAAAGCGAGACGTCACATGAGACATACGAGAAAGCGGATCAAGATGCAATTTCTCGGGCCTGCAGCCGCTAAAGCTACCAACCAAGAATCAAGAAGTAGAGGACGTGGTGAGGGCAACCTAAGGCACGAAATAAGTTTATCCGCTGCTCGTACGGCGGTCGTCGTTGGAAGGTTACGCGGTCCTCCGAAAATTTCGATGCGAGATCGCTCCATCGATGTTAGACCAATAAAATGTATTAGACTCTAACTCGTGTAAGTCCCTTAATTTGACTGCTTGCTCTTGCGAGAACTTGAAACGGTCTTGTCCGGATTCAGAACTGTAGCGTGAAGCTTGAAATAGAATGATTTTACTGAGACGGCAATGTGTTTCAGTCGCGCTAATACTATCGGTATCGTAACAGGCTCATTATTGAATATTAAATAAAACGTATCACCGCTGCGATTGGAGATTTGCCGTCAATTAGGTGCGAGATATACTCCTCATTGCCTGCCAAATACAGCTCACATCAGCTGGCTCGTGCTATTATATCATCTCTGGTCCACGACATATCAAGCGTAATTGCAGTTTTACAAATTAAGGTTAACATATTCAAATGAATGTATCTCCGTTTCTATTGCACATATCGCGACAAAGCGATGCCCGTTACATTTCACATCCGATGTCATGTGCACCGCACATCTGCTGGTTTGTACCATGTCAACTCCGGTCTCTGTCAAACCTAGCGAAATTGCTGCTTTGCATATTCATGATTAATTATTCAAAACACCGTATCGCCGATTGCATTGCAGATATGCCGACAATTCGATGCGCGATATACGCCACTTTTGCTGCCGAACACAATGCATATTATCTGGTTTGAGTTATGTAACGTGTGGACGCAGCCAACCTCAGCGCATTTGCAGTTTTGCATATTGAGGCTTAAATATTCAAGTCAACATATTGTAGTATCGCGAGGAAAAATCCTCATTAGAAATCGATCAAAACAATGTCGTGTGTACTTCGGTTGTTAGTTTACATCGGCAAGAAAGCCTATGTGACTAAAGTCACCTTGTACTTGCGGAGCGTTAACAGAATGTGGTTAGAGAGTTGGAAAAACTAACGCTAATGGTAGGGGACGATTTAACTTTAAAGTTTGGCTGATCGAGAAGCGTTGAGCGGTTGATCGAGAAATAAGAGTGAGTCGAGAGGTCAGAGTTAATCAAGGAGTCGAAGAGTAGAGTTGTTAGCGCTGTCGAGTTGCGAGAGTTGTTAGCGTTGTTGAGAGTGGAGTTGTTAGCGTTGTCGAGTTGTGAGAGGTGTTGGCGTTGCTGAGAGTGGTGTTGATACGGCTTTCCATTTTCAGGATTAAATATTCAAATCAAGCTATTTCGGATTCCGTTGCAGATATGTCCACAATTCGAGTTAGTATCGTACTGCCAAATGTATTACTCATCAGCCGGTTTGCGCTATGTCGATTCTGACCATTGTTAAATCCAGCGTAATTGCAATTTTGGATACTCATGCACGAATAATCAAATCAACGTATCTCCGTCATTGTGGCAAATATGTCGAGAATTCGATGTGACTCGTACCCCACATTTCTTGCCAAATGCAGCGCACACCAGCCTGTTTCCGTTATGTCCTCTCTGGTTTCAGTCAAATCCGGCATGATTGTAGTTTCGCATATTCATGCTTAGATGTTCAAATAAACCTATACAGCGCATATCTGCCAGTTTGTGCAATGTCAATTCTGGACCGTGTCAAATCCAGCGTATTTGCAGTTTTGCATACTCAGTCTAAAATATTTAAATCCACGTATATCCGCCTCAAGAGCTCAAATGACGACCATTCGATGCGCATAATACTGCACATATGCTGCCAAATCAGCCGGGTTGTGCCACGTCAACTCTGGACCCGATCAAATTCTGTATAATTGCAAATTTGCATATTCAGGCTTAAATATTCAAATGAAGGTATCTTCGTTCCTATTACAGATATGTCGACAATACTATGCAAGTTGTATTCCACATTTACTACTAAATACAGCGCGCATCATCCGGGATGCGACTTTTCAACTGCTGCACTGGGATTGGATATACGTCGAAAATACTATGCGCGGTAGCTCCACATTTGCTGCCAAATAGAGCGCACCTAAGTGGGCTGGCGCTAAGTTAACACTGGAACGTGTGAAATCCAGCGAAATTGCAGTTTTGCATATTCAGGCTTAAATACTCAAATCTACGTATCTCTGTTTCTAATGCAGATATGACGATGAATTTATGTGTGTTATACTCCACATTGTCTCCCAAATTAAGCACACATCGGAGGGTTTGTGCTATGTCATCTCTGGTCTCCGACAAATCCAACGTAGTTTCAGCTTTGCATATTCAGGCTGAAATATTCTAATCAACGTATCTCCGCTTCTGTTGCAGATATGCCGACAACGTAAAGCGTGTTATACGCCAAAATTGTTGCCAAATACAGCACACATCAGCCGCTTTGGGCCATGTCGATTCTGGACCCTGTGAAGTGCAGCGTAATTGTAGTTTTGCATACTCAGGAATAAACGTTCAGATCAATGTGTCTCCGCCTCTATAGCATATGTGCCGACATCCACTCCATATTTGCTGCCAAATACAGCGCACATTAGTGGGCTGGCGCTATGTCAACTCTGGCCCGTGTCAAACCCGCGTAATTGCAGTTTTGCAAATTCGTGCATAAAAATTCAAATCAACGTATCTACGATTCTGTTACAGATATGCCGACAATTCGACTCAGGTTATACTTCACATTTGCTGCCAATACAGTGCACATCATTCGATTTAAACTATGTCATCTCCGATCACCAACAAATCCAGCGTAATTGCAGTTTTTCATATACATTATTATATATTCAAATCCACGCATCTCCGCTACTGTTGGAAATGTGTCACCAATACTTGCATTCCACATTTGTTGCAAATTAAACCAATATCATCCAACTAGCGCTATGTCCACTCTGGTCCGGTCAAACCCAACGCAACTGCAGTTTTGCATTATCACACCTAAATAATCAAATCAACGTATCTCCGTTTCGATTGCAGATATGTGGAAAATTCGATGCGCTTTATACTCCGTAGTTGCTATTAAATACAGCTCACATCATCTGGTTTGCGCTATGTCAAATCCGGACCCCGTGAAATCAAGCGTAAATGCAGTAATGCATGATCAGGGTTCAATATTCAGATTGACGTGACTCAGTTTCTGTTGCAGATATGTCGACAAATCGGTGCGCGTTATATTCCACATCGACTGCCATACACTAGGCGCTTCATCTGGTTTAAGCCATGTTAAATACGGAACGAGTCAAATCCAGCGTATTTGTAGTTTTGCTCATTCAAGCCTAAATATTCAACTGAATGTATCTCCGTTTTCATAGTAAGTATGTTCACAATAGGATGCATGTTATACTCCACATTTGCTGCCAAATACAGCATACTCCAGCCGGTTTGCTCTGTGTCAAATCTGGGCCGTGTCAAATACGGCGTCATTGCAGGTTTGCATATTCAGACTCAAATAGTCAAATCCCCGTATTTCCGTTGCTGTTGCAAATATGCCGAGTATTCGATGTGCCCGGTACTCCAGATTTCTTGCCCAATTCAGCGCACACTAGACAATTAGCGCTATGTCCGCACTGATCCCTGTCAAATCGAGCGTATCAGGTTTGTAAATATGAAACCGGAATTTGCCTATAGATGGCCCTAGCTGATAGTGTAGTTATCACTAAACTACGTCATTGATGCCAAAAGTCGTTGTTGACATCTCACGAACATTTTCGACTGAGAACAGTACAATGATTCTGGCAATGATTCTTTGGAAGAAATTGCACACTTCATCCTATAGTCATACCGGACGATACAAGGGCTGGTCGTCCCTCCTTCCGAAGCAATACCAGCCTCGCCGTGCGCCATATCCGAGGATTGGCACCTTCCTTCGAACATGATGTAAATACTAGTCGCAGTCTAGGTGCCATGACCCGCATCATCTCCCCTCATACCCGTCGCGGGACTCTGTCAGGGCCAGACGCTACTTCGCGGGAGGCTATCATCCTCGCCTCGTCCATCACCTCCCCGTGTGCATATACGCCGACGCAGCGTCATACAAGCTTTTGCGATGGCGTGAACGATATTGAAATATGTAACCAAACCTAGTAACACTGTAAATTACTTTCCTACAGTACTTCAGCTTATTATACATGTCGGAGATGAAAGAACGCCGGAGCTCCTCCTTGGATTCGCGGGAATACCGCAACTCTGTAACTTGGATTAAACGAATGCCGCTCCGATTGTTCGAGATTTATGATCATGAGCTTGGGCTCGAGGCGACAATCAGTCGCCGAACGTAGCCGCGGTCAAAGGGATGAACGTTTTATCTAACAAAGGCACAGAGTAACTCTATACCTCTCCTTAAAAGAAATAGTCGTAGCGATACGTGGCAGTAAATACTTCAATAGTTTCTATCCCGCGGCCCGCCACACGCAGATTTTGTCCTTCGGGTAAGATGATCGCCGGGTGTCGGCATGCCTTTGTGGCGTATGTTTAGCTAACGTAAGGACCCGCTATAGATCTTAAGATTTAGTCAAGCGAAGTCCGTCAAATAGACTTTGTTGCAACTACGGAAAGATAGGAGAAACCTATCCTCCACGAGCGTTGCCCCCCGTCAACAATCTCCCCTCAAGGGCGGCCAGCATCTCTTTCAAAACGCCGATATGGAGATCGACCAATTAGCAACAGCGCTAATTTCCCTCTCCTTTGGAACGAAAGCTTTCTTTGACGAATCCGAGGATCTCATATCCTTAGACCCACTCAATATAGTTTTCCTCGACGACATCATCGAGACGGAGATTCATTCTTTCGTACGATCTCATCGACGAATGACAGTGCCACCTTACAACCAGCGAATACATCGCATCTAGTTAATAAAGAGTTAGACTTGAACAGTGCGAGAACATACGTTTACCATCCCGTGACCGCGGATTCGTTTCGAACCTAAGGTCATCATCACTAGTGCGTAATCTTGTTAATAAGCCCGTGCTAATAAACTCTCCATTGTACCACGGCAATGGCTAATTCCAATGAAAATTCATTAAACGCCCATCTCCATAATCCTGACTTCAATCCGACATATATTTTAGATAGTTCATAAGTACCTATACATGAGCACAAACTATAAAAATTTGTTGCGGCATATGAGCCAGAGGGCAATTCAAATCCTATTGTTATTTTGCCTCGGAGTATCAGGATCGTAAGGATACAAGTAAATACACTCGGATCATAAAAATGTTGCCGCTACTTCGAACAAAGTCGATTTTGAATCTTCCGACTTCCGCCCCGACCAGTATAAGTAAACCGAGGCAACACAAAGAGTAAAGTATCTTCGAATTCCTACGGGTATCAACGAGCGATCTGCTGAATTTCGTGACGAACATTTGTGGAATATTTTTACACATTGTATCTACGACTCAGGGCCCATAGGCTGTACCTTACTTTATTATTTTAAGTAAATTCGGCGATTACGACGACAATCGATAACCTCAAGTAAGTCTGACGGTCAAACTTCCCATATACCCTGTCCTCTACATATTTCATTATAAAAGACCTGAGTCAAATATTGATGTTGGGAAGTAATGGATTCTAGACTAAGGTACTGCAACTTATTCTATTATGGGAGCAGCTGCCACAAGCAGGTATCTAATCATTCCAAATAAAGACAAATTGTGTCGACTAAATATTTGTTATACAAATAGCATTGTCTTTTGGTAACGGGTGCTTTCCTCGAATATAATTCCACACAGTAGCCGGGCCCCCTAGGACCATAGGAGTTGAGATTACGCCCAACCATCGCACAAGGCACCCAATACCTTGCTCCCTGGATCAGCTTAGTCTGCAGGAGCTGTCGCTCGTATCAGGTCGAACGGGGCACATTCTAAGCCCTCCCGTCTCACCAGTACGGTTTCGGAGCAGGTGGGACGCTGCTCATCCGCCGAAGTCCATTCGGTGGAGTCTCCACCTTAAATCTGCCCTCTTGCCAGCATCTTGTCCATCAACCACTGCCATCACGAGTCCATACCCATTAATTGGCCGATCAGAGGGGTCGCTACTCCCTCCGGGCTGTAACTCGATCGCCCGTGGTACCAACCTTAGTCGTTGGTGGGACTATCGTATGGATGTACGACCACGTGACAGCCGGCCAGCGACCTGCTAACCGATCTCGGCAGTTCCAGATGGGACTCACGTAAGCGGGGGCCTCAAGGTACTTTTGTACCCGGGAACTTATCCCGGCGGTCTCATCCTTGGCATCAGGATCGTGGGTGCGCTACTGCCCAAGGCCACGTAGAGAGGATGTAATAGTAATTAAACGCCTTTCACCCCCGACGACCTTCCCTGCGGAGTACATAGGGACTCGCGTATGCGAGACGCTTGTCCCGACGGTCCCCCTGGCTTCGGGAAAGTGGGTTTGCCAGCCCTCATAGGCTCACATAAGCGAGCCCTCCCTGCGGGAAATATTTGTTATACAATTATAAAATATGCTATGCAATCGTATCGTACGGTTTAACGTCATCATTCTTTCCTATAACCATTCAGTTATTATACGAAATGCCGCACATGATTTGAAAAAGTATATTTCATCCCAAATACTATTGCAATTAAACCACTCAGAAGACCATCTTATTAATTATATTTTCCGGTATTACCTCTGTAGTTGTCGCGTGTGAAGAGGACGAAGATCATGTGGACTAATAACGGAGTCTTTGTTGTTGTAACTGTCAGATGTATTTGAGTTAAGGCTACCTATACTAGTCGGGGGGGGGGGGGGGGGTTGAAATAATTCGTATTTGAATTCGTAATTTGAATTCGTATTCGCCATAGAAAATGTTCCCTAAAACCTCCTGGCCCAGCACATACATCTGCAAAGTATAGCAGCCCATTCTCCCTCAAACCTTTTGGGTTAGTAAACATAAAGTTACATGCTCTATCTGTATTCGCCATTTTAACAGTAGCACGATTTAAAAAAAGTGCACCACGAATTGTTTCATGAGGATTACAACGTGTCCTTGCTCGACGCACTTCAACGTCATCCAAATGGGCGAATACCGTTTTCGCATTGATAACAGTTTTCACTATATCTTCACAACAGAAATCAATTTCATCATCTGTGGTCAACTTTTCATATCACCATTTCATATCTTTTACAAACTTTATAACTTCCTCTGCAGGATTCCATTTAAGACCTGAATCTTCACGTCCAGGAACATGATGTCCAAAGACTCTGCGACCATGCTGTCTAGGTGCTTGAACTGACTCTAAACGACCTTGTTCATTATTTCCGAGGCCGTAACCGCCTTATATCCCATCATTCGCATCATCCTTTTGCCGTTATCGAGGAGATTGTTTGACTCTTGTGTTATTACTTGTATTCTTCTATTGTCAACTACCTTTTCATCAATATCCTCCTCGTCAGATTCACTTGAACATATACGAATTTTTTGTCGTTTACTATGATTATAAGTATCTCTTTCAAAGCTCTTCCTTTTTGTCCTAGTTTCCAATTCTTCTTGCATGGTATGTTGATGCATCAGTCGCATAACAATTCTGCTAGGAATATGATACATTTACACTGTACATGTGAATGTGTGTATAAGCGTCAGAGGATGTCCAGGCCTTAGTTAGGACAAAAGACAAGAGTCAGTGGTTAGAAGTATCTGGAAGAGTCTGTTGACAACAAGCGTGCGTGCGGGTAGGATTTCGAGGTCTTTAGAGTATAAGATATATGTATAACTGTTGTGTGCTAAATAAAGGGAATTATTTGTATTTCCGAGTCCATTCTATATCTTTACATGGTAGCAGAGCGTGG
>NW_026109605.1:0-25433 GCF_024516045.1 Bombus affinis
TCACATAAATAGTACTATTTCCACATAGTACAATGCAATGTGATGTCAGAAATGGCTGACAAAATTAGGTAATAACACGAAATATATGCAAGGCAATATAAGGTATATGTATAGCTTGGAAATTGTGATCGTTGCTCGCTCGCTCCACTCGCTCGCAAAAATCTAGTCCAACCTCACAACCGATCCGACACGTTCGCAAATTCGAAATATGTCGCCACCATATCGAATAATGAACGCAAGATGGATTGGTTTTAGGTTAGGCTATAGCTTTCGAGCGAGCGCAGCGAGCGAGAGACGCGTAAAGGTGTGTCACAAACCAACGGTTTGGCACATACGGACATTGAAATTATCGCACCAGCTCGTGGAGCCAGATGTCTTTATCGAATTGCCTACTGACAAATTTTTACAGTTTATGAATAGTTTCACATAAATAGTACTATTTCCACATAGTAAAGTGCAATGTGATGTCAGAAATGGCTGACAAAATTAGGTAATAACACGAAACAAATGCAAGGCAATAGAAGGTATATGTATAGCTTGGAAATTGTGATCGTTGCTCACTCGCTCCACTCGCTCGCAAAAATCTAGTCCAACCTCACAACCGATCCGACACGTTCGCAAATTCGAAATATGTCGCCACCATATCGAATAATGAACGCAAGATGGAGTGGTTTCAGGTTAGGCTATAGCTTTCGAGCGAGCGCAGCGAGCGAGAGACGTGTAAACGTGTGTCACAAACCAACGGTTTGGAACATACGGACATTGAAATATTTGCACCAGCCCGAGGAGCCGGAAGTCTTTATCGAATTGCCTACTGACAAATGTTTACAGTTTATGAATAGTTTCACATAAATAGTACTATTTCCACATAGTAAAGTGCAATGTGATGTCAGAAATGGCTGACAAAATTAGGTAATAACACGAAATATATGCAAGGCAATATAAGGTATATGTATAGCTTGGAAATTGTGATCGTTGCCCGCCCGCTCCACTCGCTCGCAAAAATCTAGTCCAACCTCAAAACCGATGCGACACGTTCGCAAATTCGAAATATGTCGCCACCATATCGAATAATGAACGCAAGATGGATTGGTTTTAGGTTAGGCTATAGCTTTCGAGCGAGCACAGCGAGCGAGAGACGCGTAAAGGTGTGTCACAAAGCAGCGGTTTGGCACATACGGACATTGAAATATTCGCACCAGCCCGAGGAGCCAGATGTCTTTATCCTATTGCCTACTGACAAATGTTTACAGTTTATGAATGGTTTCACATAAATAGTACTATTTCCACATGCTACAGTGCAATGTGATGTCCGAAAAGGCTGACAAAATTAGGTAATAACACGAAACAAATGCAAGGCAATATAAGGTATATGTATAGCTTGGAAATTGTGATCGTTGCTCGCTCGCTCCACTCGCTCGCAAAAATCTAGTCCAACCTCACAGCCGCTCCGACACGTTCGCAAATTCGAAATATGTCGCCACCATATCGAATAATGAACGCAAGATGGAGTGGTTTCAGGTTAGGTTATAGCTTTCGAGCGAGCGCAGCGAGCGAGAGACGCGTAAAGGTGTGTCACAAACCAACGGTTTGGCATATAAGGACATTGAAATATTCGCATCAGCCCGAGGAGCCGGAAGTCTTTATCCTATTGCCTACTGACAAATGTTTACAGTTTATGAATGGTTTCACATAAATAGTACTATTTCCACATACTACAGTGCAATGTGATGTCAGAAATGGCTGACAAAATTAGGTAATAACACGAAATATATGCAAGGCAATATAAGGTGTATGTATAGCTTGGAAATTGTGATCGTTGCTCGCTCGCTCCACTCGCTCGCAAAAATCTAGTCCAACCTCAAAACCGATGCGACACGTTCGCAAATTCGAAATATGTTGCCACCATATCGAAAAATGAACGCAAGATGGATTGGTTTTAGGTTAGGCTATAGCTTTCGAGCGAGCACAGCGAGCGAGAGACGCGTAAAGGTGTGTCACAAAGCAGCGGTTTGGCACATACGGACATTGAAATATTCGCACCAGCCCGAGGAGCCAGATGTCTTTATCCTATTGCCTACTGACAAATGTTTACAGTTTATGAATGGTTTCACATAAATAGTACTATTTCCACATACTACAGTGCAATGTGATATCCGAAAAGGCTGACAAAATTAGGTAATAACACGAAACAAATGCAAGGCATTATAAGGTATATGTATAGCTTGGAAATTGTGATCGTTGCTCGGTCGCTCCGCTCGCTCGTAAAAATCTAGTCCAACCTCACAACCGATCCGACACGTTCGCAAATTCGAAATATGTCGCCACCATATCGAATAATGAACGCAAGATGCATTGGTTTTAGGTTAGGCTATAGCTTTCGAGCGAGGGCAGCGAGCGAGAGACGCGTAAAGTTGTGTCACAAAGCAACGGTTTGGCACATACGGACATTGAAATATTCGCATCAGCCCGAGGAGCCGGAAGTCTTTATCCTATTGCCTACTGACAAATGTTTACAGTTTATGAATGGTTTCACATAAATAGTACTATTTCCACCTACTACAGTGCAATGTGATGTCAGAAATAGCTGACAAAATTAGGTAATAACACGAAATATATGCAAGGCAATATAAGGTATATGTATAGCTTGGAAATTGTGATCGTTGCTCGCTCGCTCCACTCGCTCGCAAAAATCTAGTCCAACCTCAAAACCGATGCGACACGTTCGCAAATTCGAAATATGTCGCCACCATATCGAATAATGAACGCAAGATGGATTGGTTTTAGGTTAGGCTATAGCTTTCGAGCGAGCACAGCGAGCGAGAGACGCGTAAAGGTGTGTCACAAAGCAGCGGTTTGGCACATACGGACATTGAAATATTCGCACCAGCCCGAGGAGCCAGATGTCTTTATCCTATTGCCTACTGACAAATGTTTACAGTTTATGAATAGTTTCACATAAATAGTACTATTTCCACATAGTAAAGTGCAATGTAATGTCAGAAATGGCTGACAAAATTAGGTAATAACACGAAATATATGCAAGGCAATATAAGGTATATGTATAGCTTGGAAATTGTGATCGGTGCTCGCTCGCTCCGCTCGCTCGTAAAAATATAGTCGAACCTCACAACCGATGCGACACATTCGAAAATTTCAAATAAGTCGCCACCATATCGAATAATGAACGCAAGATGGATTGGTTTTAGGTTAGGCTATAGTTTTCGAGCGAGCGCAGCGAGCGAGGGACTCGTAAAGGTGTATCGCAAACCAACGGCTTGGCACATACGGACATTGAAATATTCGCACCAGCCCGAGGAGCCGGAAGCCTATATCGAATTGCCTACTGACAAATGTTTACAGTTTATGAATAGTTTCGCATAAATAGTACTATTTCCACATACTACAGTGCAATGTGATGTCCGAAAAGGCTGACAAAATTAGGTAATAACACGAAACAAATGCAAGGCAATATAAGGTATATGTATAGCTTGGAAATTGTGATCGTTGCTCGCTCGCTTCGCTCGCTCGTAAAAATCTAGACCAACCTCACAACCGATCCGACACGTTCGCAAATTCGAAATACGTCTCCACCATATCGAATAATGAACGCAAGATGAATTGGTTTTAGGTTAGGCTATAGCTTTCGAGCGAGCGCAGCGAGCGAGAGACGCGTAACAGTGTGTCACAAACCAACGGTTTGGCATATACGGACATTGAAATATTCGCATCAGCCCGAGTAGCCGGAAGTCTTTATCCTATTGCCTACTGACATATGTTTACAGTTTATGAATAGTTTCACATAAATAGTACTATTTCCACATACTACAGTGCAATGTGATGTCCGAAAAGGCTGACAAAATTAGGTAATAACACGAAACAAATGCAAGGCAATATAAGGTATATGTATAGCTTGGAAATTGTGATCGTTGCTCGCTCGCTCCACTCGCTCGCAAAAATCTAGTCCAACCTCACAACCGATCCGACACGTTCGCAAATTCGAAATATGTCGCCACCATATCGAATAATGAACGCAAGATGGATTGGATTTAGGTTAGGCTATTGCATTCGAGCGAGCGCAGCGAGCGAGAGACGCGTAAAGGTGTGTCACAAAGCAACGGTTTAGCACATACGGACATTGAAATATTCGCACCAGCCCGAGGAGCCAGATGTCTTTATCGAATTGCCTACTGACAAATGTTTTACAGTTTATGAATAGTTTCACATGAATAGTACTATTTCCACATAGTAAAGTGCAATGTGATGTCAGAAATGGCTGACAAAATTAGGTAATAACACGAAAAATATGCAAGGTAATATAAGGTATATGTATAGCTTGGAAATTGTGATCGTTTCTCGCACGCTCCGCTCGCTCGTAAAAATCTAGTCCAACCTCACAACTGATCCGACACGTTCGCAAATTCGAAATACGTCTCCACCATATCGAATAATGAACGCAAGATGGATTGGTTTTAGGTTAGGCTATAGCTTTCGAGCGAGCGCAGCGAGCTAGAGACGCATAAAAGTGTGTCACAAACCAACGGTTTGGCATATACGGACATTGAAATATTCGCATCAGCCCGAGCAGCCGGAAGACTTTATCCTATTGCCTACTGACATATGTTTACAGTTTATGAATAGTTTCACATAAATAGTACTATTTCCACATACTACAGTGCAATGTGATGTCCGAAAAGGCTGACAAAATTAGGTAATAACACGAAACAAATGCAAGGCAATATAAGGTATATGTATAGCTTGGAAATTGTGATCGTTGCTCGCTCGCTCCACTCGCTCGCAAAAATCTAGTCCAACCTCACAGCCGCTCCGACACGTTCGCAAATTCGAAATATGTCGCCACCATATCGAATAATGAACGCAAGATGGAGTGGTTTCAGGTTAGGCTATAGCTTTCGAGCGAGCGCAGCGAGCGAGAGACGTGTAAACGTGTGTCACAAACCAACGGTTTGGAACATACGGACATTGAAATATTTGCACCAGCCCGAGGAGCCGGAAGTCTTTATCGAATTGCCTACTGACAAATGTTTACAGTTTATGAATAGTTTCACATAAATAGTACTATTTCCACATAGTAAAGTGCAAAGTGATGTCAGAAATGGCTGACAAAATTAGGTAATAACACGAAATATATGCAAGGCAATATAAGGTATATGTATAGCTTGGAAATTGTGATCGTTGCTCGCCCGCTCCGCTCTCTCGTAAAAATCTAGTCCAATCTCACAACCGATCCGACACGTTCGCAAATTCGAAATACGTCTCCACCATATCGAATAATGAACGCAAGATGGATTGGTTTTAGGTTAGGCTATAGCTTTCGAGCGAGCACAGCGAGCGAGAGACGCGTAAAGGTGTGTCACAAAGCAGCGGTTTGGCACATACGGACATTGAAATATTCGCACCAGCCCGAGGAGCCAGATGTCTTTATCCTATTGCCTACTGACAAATGTTTACAGTTTATGAATAGTTTCACATAAATAGTACTATTTCCACATAGTAAAGTGCAATGTGATGTCAGAAATGGCTGACAAAATTAGGTAATAACACGAAATATATGCAAGGCAATATAAGGTATATGTATAACTTGGAAATTGTGATCGTTGCTCGCTCGCTCCACTCGCTCGCAAAAATCTAGTCCAACCTCAAAACCGATGCGACACGTTCGCAAATTCGAAATATGTTGCCACCATATCGAATAATGAACGCAAGATGGATTGGTTTTAGGTTAGGCTATAGCTTTCGAGCGAGCACAGCGAGCGAGAGACGCGTAAAGGTGTGTCACAAAGCAGCGGTTTGGCACATACGGACATTGAAATATTCGCACCAGCCCGAGGAGCCAGATGTCTTTATCCTATTGCCTACTGACAAATGTTTACAGTTTATGAATGGTTTCACATAAATAGTACTATTTCCACATACTACAGTGCAATGTGATATCCGAAAAGGCTGACAAAATTAGGTAATAACACGAAACAAATGCAAGGCATTATAAGGTATATGTATAGCTTGGAAATTGTGATCGTTGCTCGGTCGCTCCGCTCGCTCGTAAAAATCTAGTCCAACCTCACAACCGATCCGACACGTTCGCAAATTCGAAATATGTCGCCACCATATCGAATAATGAACGCAAGATGCATTGGTTTTAGGTTAGGCTATAGCTTTCGAGCGAGGGCAGCGAGCGAGAGACGCGTAAAGTTGTGTCACAAAGCAACGGTTTGGCACATACGGACATTGAAATATTCGCATCAGCCCGAGGAGCCGGAAGTCTTTATCCTATTGCCTACTGACAAATGTTTACAGTTTATGAATGGTTTCACATAAATAGTACTATTTCCACCTACTACAGTGCAATGTGATGTCAGAAATGGCTGACAAAATTAGGTAATAACACGAAATATATGCAAGGCAATATAAGGTATATGTATAGCTTGGAAATTGTGATCGTTGCTCGCTCGCTCCACTCGCTCGCAAAAATCTAGTCCAACCTCAAAACCGATGCGACACGTTCGCAAATTCGAAATATGTCGCCACCATATCGAATAATGAACGCAAGATGGATTGGTTTTAGGTTAGGCTATAGCTTTCGAGCGAGCACAGCGAGCGAGAGACGCGTAAAGGTGTGTCACAAAGCAGCGGTTTGGCACATACGGACATTGAAATATTCGCACCAGCCCGAGGAGCCAGATGTCTTTATCCTATTGCCTACTGACAAATGTTTACAGTTTATGAATAGTTTCACATAAATAGTACTATTTCCACATAGTAAAGTGCAATGTGATGTCAGAAATGGCTGACAAAATTAGGTAATAACACGAAATATATGCAAGGCAATATAAGGTATATGTATAGCTTGGAAATTGTGATCGTTGCTCGCTCGCTCCGCTCGCTCGTAAAAATATAGTCGAACCTCACAACCGATGCGACACATTCGCAAATTTCAAATAAGTCGCCACCATATCGAATAATGAACGCAAGATGGATTGGTTTTAGGTTAGGCTATAGTTTTCGAGCGAGCGCAGCGAGCGAGGGACTCGTAAAGGTGTATCGCAAACCAACGGCTTGGCACATACGGACATTGAAATATTCGCACCAGCCCGAGGAGCCGGAAGCCTATATCGAATTGCCTACTGACAAATGTTTACAGTTTATGAATAGTTTCGCATAAATAGTACTATTTCCACATACTACAGTGCAATGTGATGTCCGAAAAGGCTGACAAAATTAGGTAATAACACGAAACAAATGCAAGGCAATATAAGGTATATGTATAGCTTGGAAATTGTGATCGTTGCTCGCTCGCTTCGCTCGCTCGTAAAAATCTAGACCAACCTCACAACCGATCCGACACGTTCGCAAATTCGAAATACGTCTCCACCATATCGAATAATGAACGCAAGATGAATTGGTTTTAGGTTAGGCTATAGCTTTCGAGCGAGCGCAGCGAGCGAGAGACGCGTAACAGTGTGTCACAAACCAACGGTTTGGCATATACGGACATTGAAATATTCGCATCAGCCCGAGTAGCCGGAAGTCTTTATCCTATTGCCTACTGACATATGTTTACAGTTTATGAATAGTTTCACATAAATAGTACTATTTCCACATACTACAGTGCAATGTGATGTCCGAAAAGGCTGACAAAATTAGGTAATAACACGAAACAAATGCAAGGCAATATAAGGTATATGTATAGCTTGGAAATTGTGATCGTTGCTCGCTCGCTCCACTCGCTCGCAAAAATCTAGTCCAACCTCACAACCGATCCGACACGTTCGCAAATTCGAAATATGTCGCCACCATATCGAATAATGAACGCAAGATGGATTGGATTTAGGTTAGGCCATTGCATTCGAGCGAGCGCAGCGAGCGAGAGACGCGTAAAGGTGTGTCACAAAGCAACGGTTTAGCACATACGGACATTGAAATATTCGCACCAGCCCGAGGAGCCAGATGTCTTTATCGAATTGCCTACTGACAAATGTTTACAGTTTATGAATAGTTTCACATGAATAGTACTATTTCCACATAGTAAAGTGCAATGAGATGTCAGAAATGGCTGACAAAATTAGGTAATAACACGAAATATATGCAAGGTAATATAAGGTATATGTATAGCTTGGAAATTGTGATCGTTTCTCGCACGCTCCGCTCGCTCGTAAAAATCTAGTCCAACCTCACAACCGATCCGACACGTTCGCAAATTCGAAATACGTCTCCACCATATCGAATAATGAACGCAAGATGGATTGGTTTTAGGTTAGGCTATAGCTTTCGAGCGAGCGCAGCGAGCTAGAGACGCATAAAAGTGTGTCACAAACCAACGGTTTGGCATATACGGACATTGAAATATTCGCATCAGCCCGAGCAGCCGGAAGACTTTATCCTATTGCCTACTGACATATGTTTACAGTTTATGAATAGTTTCACATAAATAGTACTATTTCCACATACTACAGTGCAATGTGATGTCCGAAAAGGCTGACAAAATTAGGTAATAACACGAAACAAATGCAAGGCAATATAAGGTATATGTATAGCTTGGAAATTGTGATCGTTGCTCGCTCGCTCCACTCGCTCGCAAAAATCTAGTCCAACCTCACAGCCGCTCCGACACGTTCGCAAATTCGAAATATGTCGCCACCATATCGAATAATGAACGCAAGATGGAGTGGTTTCAGGTTAGGCTATAGCTTTCGAGCGAGCGCAGCGAGCGAGAGACGTGTAAACGTGTGTCACAAACCAACGGTTTGGAACATACGGACATTGAAATATTTGCACCAGCCCGAGGAGCCGGAAGTCTTTATCGAATTGCCTACTGACAAATGTTTACAGTTTATGAATAGTTTCACATAAATAGTACTATTTCCACATAGTAAAGTGCAATGTGATGTCAGAAATGGCTGACAAAATTAGGTAATAACACGAAATATATGCAAGGCAATATAAGGTATATGTATAGCTTGGAAATTGTGATCGTTGCTCGCCCGCTCCGCTCTCTCGTAAAAATCTAGTCCAACCTCACAACCGATCCGACACGTTCGCAAATTCGAAATACGTCTCCACCATATCGAATAATGAACGCAAGATGGATTGGTTTTAGGTTAGGCTATAGCTTTCGAGCGAGGGCAGCGAGCGAGAGACGCGTAAAGTTGTGTCACAAAGCAACGGTTTGGCACATACGGACATTGAAATATTCGCATCAGCCCGAGGAGCCGGAAGTCTTTATCCTATTGCCTACTGACAAATGTTTACAGTTTATGAATGGTTTTACATAAATAGTACTATTTCCACATACTACAGTGCAATGTGATGTCCGAAAAGGCTGACAAAATTAGGTAATAACACGAAACAAATGCAAGGCATTATAAGGTATATGTATAGCTTGGAAATTGTGATCGTTGCTCGGTCGCTCCGCTCGCTCGTAAAAATCTAGTCCAACCTCACAACCGATCCGACACGTTCGCAAATTCGAAATATGTCGCCACCATATCGAATAATGAACGCAAGATGGATTGGTTTTAGGTTAGGCTATAGCTTTCGAGCGAGGGCAGCGAGCGAGAGACGCGTAAAGTTGTGTCACAAAGCAACGGTTTGGCACATACGGACATTGAAATATTCGCATCAGCCCGAGGAGCCGGAAGTCTTTATCCTATTGCCTACTGACAAATGTTTACAGTTTATGAATGGTTTCACATAAATAGTACTATTTCCACCTACTACAGTGCAATGTGATGTCAGAAATGGCTGACAAAATTAGGTAATAACACGAAATATATGCAAGGCAATATAAGGTATATGTATAGCTTGGAAATTGTGATCGTTGCTCGCTCGCTCCACTCGCTCGCAAAGATCTAGTCCAACCTCAAAACCGATGCGACACGTTCGCAAATTCGAAATATGTCTCCACCATATCGAATAATGAACGCAAGATGGATTGGTTTTAGGTTAGGCTATAGCTTTCGAGCGAGCACAGCGAGCGAGAGACGCGTAAAGGTGTGTCACAAAGCAGCGGTTTGGCACATACGGACATTGAAATATTCGCACCAGCCCGAGGAGCCAGATGTCTTTATCCTATTGCCTACTGACAAATGTTTACAGTTTATGAATAGTTTCACATAAATAGTACTATTTCCACATAGTAAAGTGCAATGTGATGTCAGAAATGGCTGACAAAATTAGGTAATAACACGAAATATATGCAAGGCAATATAAGGTATATGTATAGCTTGGAAATTGTGATCGTTGCTCGGTCGCTCCGCTCTCTCGTAAAAATCTAGTCCAACCTCACAACCGATCCGACACGTTCGCAAATTCGAAATATGTCGCCACCATTTCGAATAATGAACGCAAGATGGATTGGTTTTAGGTTAGGCTATAGCTTTCGAGCGAGGGCAGCGAGCGAGAGACGCGTAAAGTTGTGTCACAAAGCAACGGTTTGGCACATACGGACATTGAAATATTCGCATCAGCCCGAGGAGCCGGAAGTCTTTATCCTATTGCCTACTGACAAATGTTTACAGTTTATGAATGGTTTCACATAAATAGTACTATTTCCACCTACTACAGTGCAATGTGATGCCAGAAATGGCTGACAAAATTAGGTAATAACACGAAATATATGCAAGGCAATATAAGGTATATGTATAGCTTGGAAATTGTGATCGTTGCTCGCTCGCTCCACTCGCTCGCAAAGATCTAGTCCAACCTCAAAACCAATGCGACACGTTCGCAAATTCGAAATATGTCTCCACCATATCGAATAATGAACGCAAGATGGATTGGTTTTAGGTTAGGCTATAGCTTTCGAGCGAGCACAGCGAGCGAGAGACGCGTAAAGGTGTGTCACAAAGCAGCGGTTTGGCACATACGGACATTGAAATATTCGCACCAGCCCGAGGAGCCAGATGTCTTTATCCTATTGCCTACTGACAAATGTTTACAGTTTATGAATAGTTTCACATAAATAGTACTATTTCCACATAGTAAAGTGCAATGTGATGTCAGAAATGGCTGACAAAATTAGGTAATAACACGAAATATATGCAAGGCAATATAAGGTATATGTATAGCTTGGAAATTGTGATCGTTGCTAGCTCGCTCCACTCGCTCGCAAAAATCTAGTCCAACCTCACAACCGATCCGACACGTTCGCAAATTCGAAATATGTCTCCACCATATCGAATAATGAACGCAAGATGGATTGGTTTTAGGTTAGGCTATAGCTTTCGAGCGAGCGCAGCGAGCGAGGGACGCGTAAAGGTGTGTCACAAACCAACGGTTTGGCATATACGGACATTGAAATACTCGCATCAGCCCGAGCAGCCGGAAGTCTTTATCCTATTGCCTACTGACAAATGTTTACAGTTTACGAATAGTTTCACATAAATAGTACTATTTCCACATAGTAAAGTGCAATGTGATGTCAGAAATAGCTGACAAAATTAGGTAATAACACGAAATATATGCAAGGCAATATAAGGTATATGTATAGCTTGGAAATTGTGATCGTTGCTCGCTCGCTCCGCTCGCTCGTAAAAATATAGTCGAACCTCACAACCGATGCGACACGTTCGCAAATTTCAAATAAGTCGCCACCATATCGAATAATGAACGCAAGATGGATTGTTTTTAGGTTAGGCTATAGCTTTCGAGCGAGCGCAGCGAGCGAGAGACGCGTAAAGGTGTGTCACAAACCAACGGTTTGGCATATACGGACATTGAAATACTCGCATCAGCCCGAGCAGCCGGAAGTCTTTATCCTATTGCCTACTGACAAATGTTTACAGTTTACGAATAGTTTCACATAAATAGTACTATTTCCACATAGTAAAGTGCAATGTGATGTCAGAAATGGCTGACATAATTAGGTAATAACACGAAATACATGCAAGGCAATATAAGGTATATGTATAGCTTGGAAATTGTGATCGTTGCTCGCTCGCTCCGCTCGCTCGTAAAAATATAGTGGAACCTCACAACCGATGCGACACGTTCGCAAATTTCAAATAAGTCGCCACCATATCGAATAATGAACGCACGATGGATTGGTTTTAGGTTAGGCTATAGTTTTCGAGCGACCGCAGCGAGCGAGGGACTCGTAAAGGTGTATCGCAAACCAACGGCTTGGCACATACGGACATTGAAATATTCGCACCAGCCCGAGGAGCCGGAAGCCTATATCGAATTGCCTACTGACAAATGTTTACAGTTTATGAATAGTTTCACATAAATAGTACTATTTCCACATACTACAGGGCAATGTGATGTCCGAAAAGGCTGACAAAATTAGGTAATAACACGAAACAAATGCAGGGCAATATAAGGTATATGTATAGCTTGGAAATTGTGATCGTTGCTCGCTCGCTCCACTCGCTCGCAAAAATCTAGTCCAACCTCACAACCGATCCGACACGTTCGCAAATTCGAAATATGTCGCCACCATATCGAATAATGAACGCAAGATGGATTGGTTTTAGGTTAGGCTATAGCTTTCGAGCGAGCACAGCGAGCGAGAGACGCGTAAAGGTGTGTCACAAAGCAACGGTTTAGCACATACGGACATAGAAATATTCGCACCAGCCCGAGGAGCCAGATGTCTTTATCGAATTGCCTACTGACAAATGTTTACAGTTTATGAATAGTTTCACATGAATAGTACTATTTCCACATAGTAAAGTGCAATGTGATGTCAGAAATGGCTGACAAAATTAGGTAATAACACGAAATATATGCAAGGCAATATAAGGTATATGTATAGCTTGGAAATTGTGATCGTTGCTCGCTCGCTCCGCTCGCTCGTAAAAATCTAGTCCAACCTCACAACCGATCCGACACGTTCGCAAATTCGAAATACGTCTCCACCATATCGAATAATGAACGCAAGATGGATTGGTTTTAGGTTAGGCTATAGCTTTCGAGCGAGCGCAGCGAGCTAGAGACGCATAAAAGTGTGTCACAAACCAACGGTTTGGCATATACGGACATTGAAATATTCGCATCAGCCCGAGCAGCCGGAAGTCTTTATCCTATTGCCTACTGACATATGTTTACAGTTTATGAATAGTTTCACATAAATAGTACTATTTCCACATACTACAGGGCAATGTGATGTCCGAAAAGGCTGACAAAATTAGGTAATAACACGATACAAATGCAGGGCAATATAAGGTATATGTATAGCTTGGAAATTGTGATCGTTGCTCGCTCGCTCCACTCGCTCGCAAAAATCTAGTACAACATCACAACCGATCCGACACGTTCGCAAATTCGAAATATGTCGCCACCATATCGAATAATGAACGCAAGATGGATTGGATTTAGGTTAGGCTATTGCATTCGAGCGAGCGCAGCGAGCGAGAGACGCGTAAAGGTGTGTCACAAAGCAACGGTTTAGCACATACGGACATTGAAATATTCGCACCAGCCCGAGGAGCCAGATGTCTTTATCGAATTGCCTACTGACAAATGTTTACAGTTTATGAATAGTTTCACATGAATAGTACTATTTCCACATAGTAAAGTGCAATGTGATGTCAGAAATGGCTGACAAAATTAGGTAATAACACGAAATATATGCAAGGCAATATAAGGTATATGTATAGCTTGGAAATTGTGATCGTTGCTCGCCCGCTACGCTCTCTCGTAAAAATCTAGTCCAACCTCACAACCGATCCGACACGTTCGCCAATTCGAAATATGTCGCCACCATATCGAATAATGAACGAAAGATGGATTGGTTTTAGGTTAGGCTATAGCTTTCGAGCGAGCGCAGCGAGCGAGGGACGCGTAAAGGTGAGTCACAAACCAACGGTTTGGCATATACGGACATTGAAATATTCGCACCAGCCCGAGGAGCCGGCAGTCTTTATCCTATTGCCTACTGACAAATGTTTACAGTTTATGAATAGTTTCACATAAATAGTACTATTTCCACATAGTGAAGTGCAATGTGATGTCAGAAATGGCTGACAAAATTAGGTAATAACACGAAATATATGCAAGGCAATATAAGGTATATGTATAGCTTGGAAATTGTGATCGTTGCTCGCTCGCTCCGCTCGCTCGTAAAAATCTAGCCCAACCTCACAACCGATCCGACACGTTCGCAAATTCGAAATATGTCGCCACCATATCGAATAATGAACGCAAGATGTATGGTTTTAGGTTAGGCTATAGCTTTCGAGCGTTCACAGCGAGCGAGAGACGCGTAAAGGTGTGTCACAAACCAACGGTTTGGCACATACGGACATTGAAATATTCGCAACAGCCCGAGGAGCCGGAAGACTTTATCGATTTGCCTACTGAGAAATGTTTACATTTTATGAATAATTTCACATAAATAGTACTATTTCCACATAGTAAAGTGCAATGTGATGTCAGAAATGGCTGACAAAATTAGGTAATAACACAGAATATGTGCAAGGCAATATAAGGTATATGTATAGCTTGGAAATGGTGATCGTTGCTCGCTCGCTCCACTCGCTCATAGAAATCTAGTCCAACCTCACAACCGATCCGACACGTTCGCAAATTCGAAATATGTCGCCACCATATCGAATAATGAACGCAAGATGGATTGGTTTTAGGTTGGGCAATAGTTTTCGAGCGATCGCAGCGAGCGAGGGACGCGTAAAGGTTTGTCACAAACCAACTGTTTGGCACATACGGACATTGAAATATTCGCACCAGCCCGAGGAGCCGGAAGTCTTTATCGAATTGCCTACTGACAAATGTTTACAGTTTATGAATAGTTTCACATAAATAGTACTATTTCCACATAGTAAAGTGCAATGTGATGTCAGAAATTTCTGACAAAATTAGGTAATAACACGAAATATATGCAAGGCAATATATGGTATATCTATAGCTTGGAAATTGTGATCGTTGCTCGCTCGCTCTGCTCGCTCGTAAAAATCTAGTCCAACCTCACAACCGATCCGACACGTTCGCAAATTCGAAATATGTCGCCACCATATCGAATAATGAACGCAACATGGATTGGCTTTATGTTAGGCTATAGTTTTCGAGCGAGCGCAGCGAGCGAGGGACGCGTAAAGTTGTGTCACAAACCAACGGTTTGGTACATGGGGACATTGAAATATTCGCACCGGCCCGAGGAGCCGGAATTCTTTATCCTATTGCCTACTGACAAATGTTTACAGTTTACCAATAGTTTCACATAAATAGTACTATTTCCACATACTACAGTGCAATGTGATGTCAGTAGTGGCTGACAAAATTAGGTAATAACACAGAATGTATGCAAGGCAAAATAAGGTATATGTATAGCTTGGAAATGGTGATCGTTGCTCGCTCGCTCCACTCGCTCGCAAAAATCTAGTCCAACCTCACAACCGATCCGACACGTTCGCAAATTCGAAATATGTCGCCACCATATCGAATAATGAACGCAAGGTGGATTGGTTTTAGGGTAGGCTATAGCATTCGAGCGAGCGCAGCGAGCGGGAGACGCGTAAAGGTGTGTCACAAACCAACGGTTTGGCACATACGGACATTGATATATTCGCAACAGCCCGAGGAGCCGGAAATCTGTATCGAATTGCCTACTGAGAAATGTTTACATTTTATGAATAATTTCACTTAAATAGTACTATTTCCACATAGTAAAGTGCAATGTGATGTCAGAAATGGCTGACAAAATTAGGTAATAACAGGAAATATATGCAAGGCAGTAGAAGGTATAAGTGTAGCTTGGAAATTGTGACCGTTGCTCGCTCGCTCGTAAAAATCTAGCCCAACCTCACAACCAATCCGACACGTTCCCAAATTTGACATAATTCGCCGACATATCGAATGACGAACGCAAGCGGGATGGTTTTAGGATACGCTATAGCTTTCGAGCGAGCGCAGCGAGCGAGGGTTCCGTAATGGTGTGTCACAAACCAACGGTTTGGCACATAGGGGCATTGAAATATTCGCACCAGCCCGAGAAGCCCGAAGTCTTTTTCAAATTGCCTTCTGACAAAAGTCTACAGTTTAGCAATAATTTCACATAAATAGTAATATTGCCACGCTGTACAGTGCAACATGATGTCCGTAATCGCTCACAAAATTAGGTAATAACAGGAAATATATGCAAGGCAGTAGAAGGTATATGTGTAGCTTGGAAATTGTGCTCGTTGCTCGCTCGCTCCGCTCGCTTGTAAAAATCTAGCCCAACCTCACAACCGATCCGACACGTTCCCAAATTTGAAATAAGTCGCCAACATATCATATAACGAACGCAAGAGGGAATGGTTTAGATTAGGCTATAGTTTTCGAGCGACCGCGGCGAGCGAGGGTCGCCTAAATGTGTGTCACAAACCAAAGGGTTGGTACATGGGGACATTGAAATATTCGCACCAGTCCGAGGAGCCGGAAGTGATTATCGAATTGCCTACTGACAAAACTTTACAGTTTATCAATAGTTTCACATAAATAGTAATATTGCCACACTGTACAGTGCAACATGAGGTCCGTAATCGCTCACAAAGTTAGGTAATAACAGGAAATATATGCAAGGCAGTAGAAGGTATAATTGTAGCTTGAAAATTGTGATCGTTGGTCGCTCGCTCCGCTCGCTCGTAAAAATCTAGCCCAACCTCACAACCGATCCGACACATTCCCAAATTTGAAATAAGTCGCCTCCATATCGAATGACGAACGCAAGCGGGATTGGTTTTAGGTTAGGCTATAGTTTTCGAGCGAGCGTAGCGAGCCAGGGTCGCGTAAAGGTGTGTCACAAACCAACGGTTTGGCACATGGGGACAATGAAATATTCGCACCAGCCCGAGAAGCCCGAAGTCCTTTTCAAATTGCCTACTGACAAAAGCTTACAGTTTATGAATAGTTTCACATAAATAGCAACATTTCCACATAGTACAGTGCAATGTGATGTCCGTAATCGCTCATAAAATTAGGTAATAACAGGAAATATATGCAAGGCAGTAGAAGGTATAATTGTAGCTTGAAAATTGTGATCGTTGGTCGCTCGCTCCGCTCGCTCGTAAAAATCTAGCCCAACCTCACAACCGATCCGACACGTTCCCAAATTTGAAATAATTCGCCAACATATCGTATAACGAACGCAAGAGGGAATGGTTTATATTAGGCTATAGTTTTCGAGCGACCGTGGCGAGCGAGGGTCGCGTAAAAGTGTGTCACAAACCAACGGTTAGGCACATGGGGACAATGAAATATTCGCACCAGCCCGAGGAGCCGGAAGCGTTTATCGAATTGCCTACTGACAGAAGTTTAAAGTTTATGAATAGTTTCACATAAATAGCAACATTTCCACATAGTACAGTGCAACGTGATGTGCGTAATCGCTCACAAAATTAGGTAATAACAGGAAATATATGCAAGGCAGTAGAAGGTATAAGTGTAGCTTGGAAATTGTGATCGTTGCTCGCCCGTAAAAATCTAGCCCAACCTCACAACCGATCGGACGCGTCCCCAAATTTGAAATAAGTCGCCTCCATATCGAATGACGAACGCAAGCGGGATTGGTTTTAGGTTAGGCTATAGTTTTCGAGCGAGCGCAGAGAGCCAGGGTCGCGTAAAGGTGTGTCACAAACCAACGGTTTGGCACATAGCGACATTGAAATATTCGCACCAGCCCGAGGAGCCCGAAGTCCTTATCAAATTGCCTACTGATAAAAGTTTACAGTTTATGAATAGTTTCACATAAATAGTAACATTTCCACATAGTACAGTGCAATGTGATGTCCGTAATCGCTCACAAAATTAGGTAATAACAGGAAATATATGCAAGGCAGTAGAAGGTATAAGTGTAGCTTGGAAATTGTGATCGTTGCTCGCTCGCTCCGCTCGCTCGTAAATATCTAGCCCAACCTCACAACCGATCGGACACGTTCCCAAATTTGAAATAAGTCGCCAACATATCGTATAACGAACGCAAGAGGTAATGGTTTAGATTAGGCTATAGTTTTCAAGCGAGCGCAGCGAGCGAGGGTTGCGTAATGGTGTGTCACAATCCAACGGCTTGGCACATAGGGACATTGAAATATTCGCACCAGTCCGAGGAGCCCGAAGTCTTTTTCAAATTGCCTGCTGACAAAAGCTTACAGTTCATGAATAGTTTCACATAAATAGCAACATTTCCACATAGTACACTGCAATGTGATGTCCGTAATCGCTCACAAAATTAGGTAATAACAGGAAATATATGCAAGGCAGTAGAAGGTATAAGTGTAGCTTGGAAATTGTGATCGTTGCTCGCTCGCTCCGCTCGCTCGTAAATATCTAGCCCAACCTCACAACCGATCCGACATGTTCCCAAATTTGAAATAATTCGCCAACATATCGAATGACGAACGCAAGCGGGAAGGTTTTAGGATACGCTATAGTTTTCGAGCGAGCGCATCGAGCGAGGGTTCCGTAATGGTGTGTCACAAACCAACGGTTTGGCACATAGCGACATTGAAATATTCGCACCAGCACGAGGAGCCCGAAGTCTTTATCAAATTGCCTACTGACAAAAGCTTACAGTATATGAATAGTTTCACATATATAGCAACATTTCCACATAGTACAGTGCAATGTGATGACCGTAATCGCTCACAAAGTTAGGTAATAACAGGAAATATATGCAAGGCAGTAGAAGGTATAAGTGTAGCTTGGAAATTGTGATCGTTGCTCGCTCCACCGCTCGCTCGTAAAAATCTAGCCCAACCTCACAACCGATCCGACACATTCCCAAATTTGAATTAAGTCGCCAACATATCGTATAACGAACGCAAGAGGGAATGGTTTAGATTAGGCTATAGTTTTCAAGCGAGCGCAGCGAGCGAGGGTTGCGTAATGGTGTGTCACAAACCAACGGTTTGGCACATAGGGACATTGAAATATTCGCACCAGCCCGAGGAGCCCGAAGTCCTTATCAAATTGCCTACTGACAAAAGTTTACAGTTTATGAATAGTTTCACATAACTAGCAACATTTCCATATAGTACAGTGCAATGTGATGTCAGAAATGTCTGACAAAATTAGGCAATAACAGGAAATATATGCAAGGCACTAGAAGGTATAAGTGTAGCTTGGAAATTGTGATCGTTGCTCGCTCGCTCCGCTCGCTCGTAAATATCTAGCCCAACCTCACAACCGATCCGACACGTTCCCAAATTTGAAATAATTCGCCAACATATCGAATGACGAACGCAAGCGGGATTGGTTTTAGGTTAGGCTATAGTTTTCGAGCGAGCGCAGCGAGCGAGTTTCGCGTAATGGTGTGTCACAAACCAACGGTTTGGCACATAGGGACATTGAAATATTCGCACCAGCACGAGGAGCCCGAAGTCTTATCAAATTGCCTACTGACAAAAGCTTACAGTTTATGAATAGTTTTCACATAAATAGCAACATTTCCACATAGTACAGTGCAATGTGATGTCCGTAATCGCTCACAAAATTAGGTAATAACAGGAAATATATGCAAGGCAGTAGAAGGTATAAGTGTAGCTTGGAAATTGTGATCGCTGCTCGCCTCACTCCGCTCTCTCGTAAAAATCTAGCCCAACCTCACAACCGATCCGACACATTCCCAAATTTGAAATAAGTCGCCTCCATATCGAATGACGAACGCAAGCGGGATTGGTTTTAGGTTAGGCTATAGTTTTCGAGCGAGCGCAGCGAGCGAGTTTCGCGTAAAGGTGTGTCACAAACCAACGGTTTGGCACATGGGGACATTGAAATATTCGCAACAGCCCGAGGAGCCGGAAGTGTTTATCGAATTGCCTACTGACAGAAGTTTACAGTTTAGCAGTTAATTTCACATAAATAGTAATATTTCCACACTGTACAGTGCAACATGATGTCCGTAATTGCTCACTAAATTAGGTAATAACAGGAAATATACGCAAGGCAGTAGAAGGTATATGTGTAGCTTGGGAAATTGTGATCGTTGCTCGCTCGCTCCGCTCGCTCGTAAATATCTAGCCCAACCTCACAACCGATCCGACACGTTCCCAAATTTGAAATAATTCGCCAACATATCGAATGACGAACGCAAGCGGGATTGGTTTAGATTAGGCTATAGTTTTCGAGCGAGCGCGGCGTGCGAGTGTTGCGTAATGGTGTGTCACAAACCAACGGTTTGGCACATAGGGACATTGAAATATTCGCACCAGCACGAGGAGCCCGAAGTCTTTATCAAATTGCCTACTGACAAAAGCATACAGTTTATGAATAGTTTCACATAAATAGCAACATTTCCACATAGTACAGTGCAACGTGATGTCCGTAATCGCTCACAAAATTAGGTAATAACAGGAAATATATGCAAGGCAGTAGAAGGTATAAGTGTAGCTTGGAAATTGTGATCGTTGCTCGCTCGTAAAAATCTAGTCCAACCTCACAACCGATCCGACACGTTCCAAATTTGAAATAAGTCGCCAATATATCGTATAACGCACGCAAGAGGGAATGGTTTAGATTAGGCTATAGTTTTCGAGCGACCGCGGCGAGCGAGGGTCGCCTAAAGGTGTGTCACAAACCAACGGTTTGGCACATAGCGACATTGAAATATTCGCACCAGCACGAGATGCCCGAAGTCCTTATCAAATTTCCTACTGACAAAAGTGTACAGTTTATGAATAGTTCCACATAAATAGCAACATTTCCATATAGTACAGTGCAATGTGATGTCAGAAATGTCTGACAAAATTAGGGAATAACACGAAATATATGCCAGGCAATATAAGGTATATGTATAGCTTGGAAATTGTGATCGTTGCTCGCTCGCTCCGCTCGCTCGTAAAAATCAGGTCCAACCTCACAACCGAACCGACACGTTCCCAAATTTGAAATAATTCGCCAACATATCGTATAACGATCGCAAGGGGGAATGGTTTAGATTAGGCTATAGTTTTCGAGCGACCGCGGCGAGCGAGGGTCGCGTAAAGGTGTGTCACAAACCAACGGTTTGGCACATTAGGGACATTGAAATATTCGCACCAGCCCGAGGAGCTGGAAGTGTTTATCGAATTGCCTACTGACAAAAGTTTACAGTTTAGCAATAATTTCACATAAATAGTAATATTTCCACACTGTACAGTGCAACATGATGTCCGTAATCGCTCACAAAATTAGGTAATAACAGGAAATATATGCAAGGCAGTAGAACGGGTATAAGTGTAGCTTGGAAATTGTGATCGTTGCTCGCTCGCTCGTAAAAATCTAGCCCAACCTCACAACCAATCCGACACGTTCCCAAATTTGAAATAATTCGCCGACATATCGAATGACGAACGCAAGCGGGATTGGTTTTAGGTTAGGCTATAGTTTTTCGAGCGAGCGCAGAGAGCCAGGGTCGCGTAAAGGTGTGTCACAAACCAACGGTTTGGCACATAGCGACATTGAAATATTCGCACTAGCCCGAGGAGCCCGAAGTCCTTATCAAATTGCCTACTGACAAAAGTTTACAGTTTATGAATAGTTTCACATAAATAGTAACATTTCCACATAGTACAGTGCAATGTGATGTCCGTAATCGCTCATAAAATTAGGTAATAACAGGAAATATATGCAAGGCAGTAGAAGGTATAAGTGTAGCTTGGAAATTGTGATCGTTGCTCGCTCGCTCCGCTCGCTCGTAAATATCTAGCCCAACCTCACAACCGATCGGACACGTTCCCAAATTTGAAATAAGTCGCCAACATATCGTATAACGAACGCAAGAGGGAATGGTTTAGATTAGGCTATAGTTTTCAAGCGAGCGCAGCGAGCGAGGGTTGCGTAATGGTGTGTCACAATCCAACGGCTTGGCACATAGGGACATTGAAATATTCGCACCAGTCCGAGGAGCCCGAAGTCTTTTTCAAATTGCCTGCTGACAAAAGCTTACAGTTCATGAATAGTTTCACATAAATAGCAACATTTCCACATAGTACACTGCAATGTGATGTCCGTAATCGCTCACAAAATTAGGTAATAACAGGAAATATATGCAAGGCAGTAGAAGGTATAAGTGTAGCTTGGAAATTGTGATCGTTGCTCGCTCGCTCCGCTCGCTCGTAAATATCTAGCCCAACCTCACAACCGATCCGACATGTTCCCAAATTTGAAATAATTCGCCAACATATCGAATGACGAACGCAAGCGGGAAGGTTTTAGGATACGCTATAGTTTTCGAGCGAGCGCATCGAGCGAGGGGTTCCGTAATGGTGTGTCACAAACCAACGGTTTGGCACATAGCGACATTGAAATATTCGCACCAGTCCGAGGAGCCGGAAGTGATTATCGAATAGCCTACTGACAAAAGTTTACAGTTTAGCAATAATTTCACGTAAAAAGTAATATTTCCACACAGTACAGTGCAACATGATGTCCGTAATCGCTCACAAAATTAGGTAATAACAGGAAATATATGCAAGGCAGTAGAAGGTATAAGTGTAGCTTGGAAATTGTGATCGTTGCTCGCTCTTAAAAATCTAGCCAAACCTCACAACCGATCGGACACGTTCCCAAATTTGAAATAAGTCGCCTCCATATCGAATGACGAACGCAAGAGGAATTGGTTTTAGGTTAGGCTATAGTTCTCGAGCGAGCGCGGCGTGCGAGGGTTGCGTAATGATGTGTCACAAACCAACGGTTTGGCACATAGGGGTATTGAAATATTCGCACCAGCCCGAGAAGCCCGAAGTCTTTATCAACTTGCCTACTGACAAAAGTTTACAGTTTGTGAATAGTTTCACATAAATAGCAACATTTCCACATAGTACAGTGCAACGTGATGTCCGTAATCGCTCACAAAATTAGGTAATAACAGGAAATATATGCAAGGCATTAGAAGGTATAAGTGTAGCTTGGAAATTGTGATCGTTGCTCGCTCGCTCCGGTCGCTCGTAAATATCTAGCCCAACCCCACAACCGATCCGACACGTTCCCAAATTTGAAATAATTCGCCAACATATCGAATGACGAACGCAAGAGGGATGGTTTTAGGATACGCTATAGTTTTCGAGCGAGCGCAGCGAGCGAGGGTTCCGTAATGGTGTGTCACAAACCAACGGTTTGGCACATAGGGGCATTGAATATTCGCACCAGCCCGAGAAGCCCGAAGTCTTTATCAACTTGCCTACTGACAAAAGTTTACAGTTTGAGAATAGTTTTCACATAAATAGCAACATTTCCACATAGTACAGTGCAACGTGATGTCCGTAATCGCTCACAAAACTAGGTAATAACAGGAAATATATGCAAGGCAGTAGAAGGTATAAGTGTAGCTTGGAAACTGTGATCGTTGCTCGCTCGCTCCGGTCGCTCGTAAATATCTAGCCCAACCCCACAATCGATCCGACACGTTCCCAAATTTGAAATAAGTCGCCAACATATCGTATAACGAACGCAAGAGGGAATGGTTTAGATTAGGCTATAGTTTTCGAGCGACCGCGGCGAGCGAGGGTCGCCTAAAGGTGTGTCACAAACCAACGGTCTGGCACATAGGGGCATTGAAATATTCGCACCAGCCCGAGAAGCCCGAAGTCTTTTTCAAATTGCCTACTGACAAATGTCTACAGTTTATGAATAGTTTCACATAAATAGTAACATTTCCACATAGTACAGTGCAATGTGATGTCAGAAATGTCTGACAAAATTAGGCAATAACACGAAATATATGCCAGGCAATATAAGGTATATGTATAGCTTGGAAATTGTGATCGTTGCTCGCTCGCGACGCTCGGACGTAAAAATCTAGTCCAACCTCACAACCGATCCGACACGTTCCCAAATTTGAAATAAGTCGCCAACATATCATATAACGAACGCAAGAGGGAATGGTTTAGATTAGGCTATAGTTTTCGAGCGACCGCGGCGAGCGAGGGTCGCCTAAATGTGTGTCACAAACCAAAGGGTTGGTACATGGGGACATTGAAATATTTCGCACCAGTCCGAGGAGCCGGAAGTGATTATCGAATTGCCTACTGACAAAACTTTACAGTTTATCAATAGTTTCACATAAATAGTAATAATTGCCACACTGTACAGTGCAACATGAGGTCCGTAATCGCTCACAAAGTTAGGTAATAACAGGAAATATATGCAAGGCAGTAGAAGGTATAAGTGTAGCTTGGAAATTGTGATCGTTGCTCGCTCGTAAAAATCTAGCCCAACCTCACAACCGATCGGACACGTTCCCAAATTTGAAATAAGTCGCCTCCATATCGAATGACGAACGCAAGCGGGATTGGTTTTAGGTTAGGCTATAGTTTTCGAGCGAGCGTAGCGAGCCAGGGTCGCGTAAAGGTGTGTCACAAACCAACGGTTTGGCACATGGGGACAATGAAATATTCGCACCAGCCCGAGAAGCCCGAAGTCCTTTTCAAATTGCCTACTGTCAAAAGTTTACATTTTATGAATAGTTTCACATAAATAGCAGCATTTCCACATAGTACAGTGCAATGTGATGTCAGAAATGTCTGACAAAATTAGGTAATAACAGGAAATATATGCAAGGCAGTAGAAGGTATAATTGTAGCTTGGAATTTGTGATCGTTGCTCGCTCCCTCCGCTCGCTCGTAAAAATCTAGTCCAACCTCACAACCGAACCGACACGTTCCCAAATTTGAAATAATTCGCCAACATATCGTATAACGAACGCAAGAGGGAATGGTTTATATTAGGCTATAGTTTACGAGCGACCGCGGCGAGCGAGGGTCGCGTAAAGGTGTGTCACAAACCAACGGTTTGGCACATGGGGACAATGAAATATTCGCACCAGCCCGAGGAGACGGAAGTGTTTATCGAATTGCCTACTGACAGAAGTTTACAGTTTATGAATAGTTTCACATAAATAGCAACATTTCCACATAGTACAGTGCAACGTGATGTGCGTAATCGCTCACAAAATTAGGTAATAACAGGAAATATATGCAAGGCAGTAGAAGGTATAAGTGTAGCTTGGAAATTGTGATCGTTGCTCGCTCTTAAAAATCTAGCCAAACCTCACAACCGATCGGACACGTTCCCAAATTTGAAATAAGTCGCCTCCATATCGAATGACGAACGCAAGAGGGATTGGTTTTAGGTTAGGCTATAGTTTTCGAGCGAGCGCGGCGTGCGAGGGTTGCGTAATGATGTGTCACAAACCAACGGTTTGGCACATGGGGGACATTGAAATATTCGCACCAGCCCGAGGAGCCGCAAATGTTTTATCGAATTGCCTACTGACAGAAGTTTACAGTTTAGCAATAATTTCACATAAATAGTAATATTTCCACACTGTACAGTGCAACATGATGTCCGTAATTGCTCACAAAATTAGGTAATAACAGGAAATATATGCAAGGCAGTAAGAGGTATAAGTGTAGCTTGGAAATTGTGATCGTTGCTCGCTCGCTCCGGTCGCTCGTAAATATCTAGCCCAACCCCACAACCGATCCGACACGTTCCCAAAT